>NC_060267.1:139241808-139399155 GCF_021613505.1 Equus quagga | reverse complement strand
AAGAGATCACTGTTTCTTTACTCACAGGGTTGAGCAAGATGGATTATCAGACGACAAGTCCGTTCTATGACATCGATTACGGTATGTCAGAGCCCTGCCAAAAAACCGACGTGAGACAAATCGCAGCCAGGCTCCTGCCCCCGCTCTACTCGCTGGTGTTCATCTCTGGTTTTGTGGGCAACTTGTTAGTCGCCCTCGTCCTGATAAAGTGCAAAAAGCTGAAGAGCATGACTGACATCTACCTGCTCAACTTGGCCATCTCTGACTTGCTTTTCCTTCTCACCCTCCCATTCTGGGCTCACTATGCAGCTCACCAGTGGGAGCTTGGAAATACAATGTGTCGACTTCTGACTGGGCTCTATTTTATAGGCTTCTTCTCTGGAATCTTCTTCATCATCCTCCTGACAATCGACAGGTACCTGGCTATCGTCCATGCCGTGTTTGCTTTAAAAGCCAGGACGGTCACCTTTGGGCTGATGACAAGTGGGGTCACTTGGGCGGTGGCTGTGTTTGTCTCTCTCCCAGGAATCATCTTTACCAAATCCCAAAAAGAGGGTACTCGTTTTACATGCAGCCCTCATTACCCACCCAGTCAGTACCATTTCTGGAGGAATTTCCAGGCATTAAAGATGACCATCTTGGGCCTGGTCCTGCCACTGCTGGTCATGATCATCTGCTACTCAGCAATCCTGAAAACCCTGCTTCGGTGTCGCAACGAGAAGAAGAGGCACAAGGCCGTGAGGCTCATTTTCGTGATCATGATAGTGTACTTTATTTTCTGGGCTCCCTACAACATCGTCCTTCTCCTGAGCACCTTCCAGAAATCCTTTGGCCTGGATCAATGCAGTAGCTCTAATAGGCTGGACCAAGCCATGCAGGTGACGGAGACGCTTGGGATGACGCACTGCTGCATCAACCCCATCATCTACGCCTTCGTCGGGGAGAAGTTCAGAAACTACCTCTTGGGGTATTTCCGAAAGCACATCGTCAGACGCTTTTGCAAAAGCTGTCCTGTCTTCCAGGGAGAGGCTCCCAAGCGAGTAAACTCCGTTTATACCGGATCTACCGGCGAGCAGGAAATCTCTGTTGGCTTGTGACTTAGAGTGGTGTTTATACACAGCCTGGGGCTGGGAGCAGTTCTTTTAAAAAGGAACCTACTATCATAGAGGGTCTAAGATCCATCCATCTATTTGGCGTCTCTTTTAAGTATATTAGATACTTTAAGCCCATCAATTCCAGAAAGCCAAATCCATGTGTTGATGAGATAGCAGCCTTCTCATGTCCCCTCCATGTGCATCAATTTATTGGGAAACTCTCCCTTCACTGCAAAAGTTCATTATAGGAAAGAAAAACTCCTCAGAGAATTGCTGATTCTTGGGTTTGCTTACCTGAACAGGAATAACCAAATGAATTGTATAGCTTCTTACCTGTGCAAGGCAATGTACGGTTTGCAAATGTGCTTAAAATAGGTCCTTGTCTTGCTGTGAGGAAAAAGGACATGAATGTGATCCACTAAGAAAAAACATCTTGGGGCCGGCCCGGGGGCATAGTGGTTAAGTTTGTGTGCTCTGCTTCGGCGGCCCAGGGTTCAAGGGTTCAGACCCCGGGCGTAGACCTACCCACTGCTTATCAAGCCATACTGTGGTGCTGTCCCACATACAAAGTAGAGGAGGAGTGACATGGATATTAGCTCAGGGACCATCTTCTTCAAGCAAAAAAAGGAAGATTGGCAACAGATGTTAGCTCAGAGCCAAACTTCCTCACAAAAAAAAAAGAGAAGAAAAGAAATGACATCTTCCACGTATGAGCTCTTTTCCAAGGGGATCTCCCCTCCAAGTTGTGGTTACTAAGTTCCACAGATGTTCAGGACTAGGTAAGCCCTGTGGCCTGCTGAAGCTTCTTCAAAGAGAAGGGATTTGAGGTGGATCAGCTGTCGGTGGAGGAGAGGGAACTGAGCTCCAGGGTGCAGGGACTGCACAGGCAAAGGCTGGCTGTCGGGAGACATGGGGGCGTCCCTGGGGAGGAAGGCCAAGGCTGAGAAAGTGAGGAACTGAGACTGCTTTGCTCATCAAAACCTGAGGGAAGAGCAGGGAGCCCTGGCCGAGGTTGCCCAAGTCTCATTCCATGGGCAGGGCGTGACCTGGGAAGGAGACCAGCAGCAATCAGACCGAGAGAGGAGGCCCCCGCGTAGGCTGAGGCACCAGGGAGGAGAAGGAGGGGTGTATTTTCACAGCATTTAGGATGAGAGTCAGCAGAACTTGGGGCGGATTTGGCTTGGAGGTGAAGGGCAGAGGGGAGTCAGAGAGAGCCCCCAGGCTTCTAGCATGCAGAGTGGAGATGGCCTAGAAGAGACGTCAAGCACGCAAGGAGCAGGAGGTTTAGGTCAAACACAGGAGGGATTGGTGGAAGAGGAAGGGTCGGTTTTGTGAGCTTGAACACAGCCTCACGCAGGCAGACTCTGGGCTGTCTCTCCCTGACTGCTCCTGCCCTCAGAGCCATCCTTCCCACCCCAGCTCGGAGAATGAGGCATCTCCAGGGGGCTTTGAAACGCTCGGCTTGTGAACCATGAGCCAGAGGTCAAGGGACACCGTTAGGACAGATGCGAGATCTAGGTGAGGCCTGATGACATAGTGAATGAAAATCCAGAGCTTTATAAGCACTGAGTAAAGAGGCCCCAAAGAGCGGAGGGAAGCCCAAATGACTCAGATTCTGCCTGCTCGGGACACACCACTGTTTAAGTATGTCTTCATATGTAACTATCAGTAGGCAAAGGGGGCGAGGGACACACTCATCGGGGAGCAGGCTGCCTCGAGCTTTATAAGCTACAAAAGGCCAGTTGACTACCCTCCGTGTTTCAGGCTGAGTGTGGGGCTTTCAACACACCTCGCAGATGCCTTCTCCAGACAAATCGTACCCAACACTATGGGATTTACTCATTTCAAACGGAGAGTGATGACTTTATTTTGCATTTGCTACTTGTGTTATTCGTACTTGCCTGAGATTGTTTTGAATGTTGGGGTAGCTCAGAGCATCGTAGTAAAGATGAAGTGAGGAAACATAAAGGAGTGAGGCTCCTCGGGAGAGCAAGGTGTCACAATAATAAGAGGTGCTACTGATTTTCTCAAGCTCTGAAACATGCAACTGGAGGGCTGTGGCTGTCAACAGGAAGTGACTGGAAGAGCCTTTTCTTTGGCTCTTAAGGTTGCTGAGAGTACACAAGGGGTATATGACCCCAGCTCTGGGGCAATTCAAGGGCATTCTGATATCTTTGGGTGGATACATATATATATATATATATATATACATTTATATGATATTCTGATGTACAAAGACAGTTACAAATTGCTTCGAAGAAATATGTATCTAATAAAAACCAACATCTCAAATGATGGTTTGTATTCTTGTTCTTGCAGTCAGGTGTACGTTTAGAGAATAGCACATAAAATGGTGAGAGCATTTTGTAAGCAGCTGTTTTGGAAAATTTCATACACACACACATATTGAAAATTGTATTTCTTTTAAAATATTTTTAAAAGTTCACCCTCTCGCTGGCTCAACTTGCCAGAATAATTCATATTTAAAAATGCTGCCTCTAAAGAGGCAGTCTCTGAGCACCTGACCCTGAAAACTTTTAAATTTCAAATTTAATTCTAGTCCTCAAGCAAAAGAATCAACATATTTAGAAAAAGAAGAAAATTGATGTGTGTCCAAGCATATGTCATGCATCTACGTTTGAAAATGAAGAAGGCAGGTAATGTCAAGGCCTGGTCATTGGTCTGCAGTCCTGAGTTGCAAACACGTGAACATGAGGATGAGGTTGCTTGCTATAAAGGTTGCTTTTCTTTCACTTAAAATTCCTCCCCAAAACTGGGCTGTGATTGCAATGATGACGACGGTACCCATCTGGATTTCTATGCACGTGTCTCTTACCATCAGAGAGGATAGGCACTTCAGGTAGAGGTGACCTGTCTGGGTCATTCACAGTTTGGAACACGCTGGTTTTCAGCCTGCTGAGCTCTCACCTCCCAGAGCCGGCCACCATCCTACCTGGAGGTCCCTGAAGTGAGCAGAAGACAAGGACACCTGGGGCTGGTTCTTAGGACAGCTTCTCTCTAATAATATGTAAAGGGCTGCCTTGCCTCCATCTCTTAGGCCGAAAGGAGGAAAAAGCCAAGGAAGGGTGGGCGGGGCTGCAGCAGAGGGAAGTGTCAGGGAGAGGGAGACCTGTCCTGTACGATGAAGGCAGCTGCCGGGACGTCAGGAGGCATCCGTTTTCACGGCCAATATACATGCACTTTGTATCCTTTTCCATCTTAATGAAGGAAGGTTAGCATGAAGAAAAGGCTGCCCCTGAGCTGTCTGCAGCCTTTCCAGGCGCATCTCCATCACCTCTCTCCCCATGCCCATTCCTTCACTCCTCCTTTGCCTGGACCCTCCACTGCCACCTCCTCTCTGCCCCTCCCCTTAGATCAGCAAACAAATTTGAATTCATCATGACCTTCAGGTTCTGACTCCACTCACCATCCCCTGGGGGAAGGTACCCTACTGCCTCAGCCAGAGGCCCCTGTCAAGCAGGACATTAAGTCCATGCCATAGGTAAAGTCAAAGTAAAGGTGAGCATCCTTAGCAGAGAGGAATGATGTGCAAATTCATAAGTCAAGATTCTGTTTACTCTTGTATTCCAAAGGTTCTTAGTTTAAACAGCTCTGAAAAACTTAAAACGCATTGGCGTTTCCGCTGTTGTGATTAAATTTACAAGTCAATTATTTTCTATCTGAGGGAAGGACAGGCTCCCAAACATGAAGATCAACTTTCAAGTGTTAACCCTTCCCATGAAGGCAGAGACTTACCACCAGCTCCCCGGGGGCTAGGAGTGAAGACGTGAGCCAGAGAACAGGTCGTGAACTTTCTAACGGCCCTTGCTCGCGGTTTGTTAACACATCCACTCACGTGCAGTCAGACTGTGCGGAGCTTCCATAGATGAGGGTGGGTCGAAGGGGCAAAAACAGGACAGCATTTACATAACATCTTTGCTTTTAAGTAAAATGCACTATAAAAGTCTTGCTTGCATTTTTCCAAAACAGAGTCAAACTGTAATATTTTAGATTATATATATGTCATAATTGTGCCAAATTTCCCATCTTCCTTCAAAATTTTCTGTAAGCATTTTTACAAGTTTTATATTTGGCTCCATTCTGTTACCAGCTTAATTTGATTGTAAGTTCTGTGTTTCAGCAGCTTATTTTTGTTTCTTTTTCTTAAGGTGGTAGCTTAAGAAAGAATTTGCATAAAAGTCTTTTTTCAAACTAGTTGCAATGGAAAGGCCTTCACAGCCGTTTAGAACCTTGGGCTATACTGCCCCCATGTGGCCACTTTGGTGAACCAACAAGGGCATCCAGCAGCGGCCTTGAAGGCAGACAATGTAGACAAGGAATGTTTTTAGGTTCAGGTGTTTAATATTTGTCTCTGCTGGCACCATGCCCACATGGACAGGAAATATTTCCACAGCAGCTCAGGGCAGATGATGCACAGCTCTCTCTTATTGTTCTAAAGAACAAAAGGAGCATCAGTGGAAGACATAGGCGGATGCCTGCGGTAAAATGAAGGTCCACACTGCTGAGGGCCAATCTCTGCAGATCTCCGAGCTCACGACCTTGCAACAGGGTCAGAAAATGCTTGTGACAAAGCATTTTCCACAGTCCATGAAACACCACAAGCCCCTGTCACATATCTGTCTCGTATGCCCAACGACCATTGCAGGTACCAAGCGTTTGAAGCAAGTACGATTGGAGTTCAGGCGGGTTTCTTTTTTATTCACACTCTTTCTCCATTACTGTTATCACCTCGTTTTGATCACTCTCCTTGTATCGTATAATTTGAAAAGAGAAAGGTTGTTGAAGATCAGTCAATCTAACCCCCTGGCCTGGTGAGCAAAGAGCAGAGTCTGCCCCCAGCCCCAGAAACGCTGATGCAGAAGGTCTGCGGTAGACCAGAGCACCACGGGGGTTCGTGCGCTTGGTGTTTCCCCATCACACATGGGTAGCCAGCTGTGAGCCATGGAGGAGAGCAGGTGGGAGCGGTTCAAACTCCCTTCACCGTCAGCACCCATGTTAATTAGGCAGGATTGGGCCTGGAATTCGTGGGGGCCGTGCTCATAGCCCTGGCTTGATCTTAGCTGCACGTTGGAGTCACCTGTGGAGTTTTACAAATAGTGACACCTGAGTCCCACCCCAGCAATTCTGATTTGATCGGTCTGTAATGTGGCCTGTGGTTTTGACTTTTAGAAGCTCCCAGTGATTCTAAGTGTAGCCAAGTTTGAAAACCACAGCTGCAAGCCCATCAACCTGAGAGTGTGCCTGAGCAAGGGCTACAGCCTGAGGAGGACCCAGCCTGGCGGGAAGCGCGCGGCCTGCAGGCCAGGGAGAATCTGCGTTCAGCTCCTCGATTTCACAACAGAACATTAACTCTGTCTTCCTGTATGCTGGTTTTTAAAGTGTATGCATCTAAACTTAATTGGCAATATAAAATACCTGTATTTGAGGCTCCAAGTATTTTGCTTTCATCTCTGGTTTTGAATTATGTTTTGCCCCGTCCATTCCAAGTGAAAAGTAAATAAAAGTGGGATATCTGGTGCCCATGCTGAGTGTGGCAGCTTCAAATTCAAGAGAGAACAGTGTCTCATGTAGAAAAGGTCTGAGATGCTTTATAAGTGAATGTAGATTTTGCTTATGTTGGTGAAAGAATTCTCCCCCCGCCATTTCCTCATCCCTCCTGTGAGCCATACCCCTATGTCTATGTGGGGGATCAGAATTGGCCATCCCAAAATGTGTCTCTTTGGCATGAGGATCATTTGGGGCTGATTACTTTTAAAAACTGCAGACAGAGGACAAGCTCTGAAAACCAAGTAGAAGTTACCCTTTGCAAGAGACGTTTACATTTGTAAGGGAAATCTCCATCTGTAAAGGTGTCTCCCTCTCTGTACCAGGAAGAAGAAAGGAGATGACCTTCTCTCTAGAAACTCTTATCAATTCGGAAGACAAGGACCTAAATCTGCATAATAACCTTACTCTTGTTTACTGTGCTTTTCTGGTGATCTCCCATAAAAGACTCTCCCTACCTTCAACATCCTCATTTGTCTTTAGCTGAAGATGGTATTTAAGGTGTCAACCTCAGCCATCCTGGAAAGTTGCTCAGTTTTCTTGAGTTTCACCCACATATACATGTTATAAAGCCTTGTTTGATTTTCTCCTGTTATTCTGTCTCACGTCAATTTAATTCATGGTGCAGCCAGAAGGACCTAACAGGTGGAGGAATTCTCTTCCTCCCCTACATCCAGTAAAGCAATATCTCTGAAGGACTGGAAAACTCTGGAAGTCTGTGTCAGGCATGGGTGAGTCAATGATAATTCTGCAGAGAATACAACAAAACTGGTTTAAAAACAGCGATAGTCCATATTTACTGTAAAATGCCTCTACTTAGGTTTTTTTCACTAGCTAGTAGTCTTCAAATTCCCTTGTAAGAGAATTATGATGCTTTTCTTACATTTACCCAGATCCGGACTCTCTATTGACTGGTTAACTCCTTCCTGCAGGGTAGAAAGCAGAGTCTTGTAGACAAAACAGTAGGAATTTAAAAGTCAGACTGACTTGAGTTCTAGCCCTGAGGCTGTGGGAGTTTGGGGAAGTGACTTAGAGTCTCTGGATCTCAGGTTCCTTTCCTGTAATTTGGGATACTGTTAATATCTACCTGACAGAGTTATGTTGGGCTACAGTGTCTAGACCAGCACTGTCCAGAAGAATTTTCTGTAATGATGGAAATGCTCTGTATTCACACTGTCCGGTACAGTGACCACCAGACTAATGCAAAATGTGGCTAATGTGACAGTGGAAGAGATTTTTAATTTTATTTAATTTTAATTAACTTAATTGTAATATGGCCAATGGCTATATTAATGGACTGTACAAGTCTGGCATATGATAGATGTTCAATAACTATCAGTGTAACTTGGACAATGGCATCAGGGATTTCTATGTTTAAATTACTGGCCAAATTACTTAATTTTTTTTGAAAGAGTCACCCTGAGCTAACATCTATTCCCAATTTTCCTCTCTCTCTCACTCTCTTTTTTTTTTTCCATTCCCCAAAACTCCAGTACGTAATTGTATATTCTGGTTGTAAGTCCTTCTAGTTCATCTATGTGAGCTGTCACCACAGCATGGCTACTGACATTACAGACGAGTGCTGTGGTTCCACACTTGGGAACCAAAACTGGGCCACCAAAGTAGAGTGTGCCAAACTTTGACCACTAGGCCAGCAGGCCTGGCTCTTACTGAATTTTTCTAAGCCTCAGTTTCCTCATCTGTAATACAGGGCTACTAATACCTACCTCATAGGTTTGTTCCGAGGAGTAAATGAGAAATTGCATATTAAGGGTTTAATGCAGTGCCTGGCTCAGAGAAGTTCTTGGAGCTGTAGCTACTTTCCCAGAAATGACTGTTTCCTCTTTAGAGTAGGGTTGCACTTCCCCAGAGAATGCTCTTCAACATGGTGGGCAATCCAGCTCACTTTCTGCAGTGGAACAGAAGCCCTGCACACCTGAGAGGGCTCTTTGCATGTGAAATCAAATACCATGGATTCAGAGTAACAGATGGAAAGGGCTGCCAACTTCATGGAGTTGTGTTCAACCGTTTGACCTCAGGGAGCTACTTTGGAAAGACTTTCGGGGGGAATTAACCTGATAACGTAATTCTGGTTGGATGCAGACCCTATAGCTCAAAGCAAACAGGGAGGTCTTTGGTGGCATGCCAACTCCCCGCCCCCTCCCTCTGGGATTCTGACAGAAGCTTATGCACAAGGAGAAACAAAGTAGGAATTAATTTATTAAGAATTAGGTAATTATTAAATACCCAAGAAGTTCTGGCAAAGTCGCCTGGGCAGATGTGGCTTGGGCAGGAAGGAAATAGGGTTTCTTACCATGGCCCTCAATCTGATCTGGGACCCTCACCCTCAGGTGTGCCTGGGGAAAGGGGAGCAGTCAATAGACCCCAAGCCCACTCTCCTCTCATGGAGACTGGGGGGGTCACAGGTGGGAGAACAATGGGAAGTGACCCCGCCAACCTTCCCCTGAGAAGGAGAGGGAACATGGGCAGAGGTTCTGCCCTCCTTTCAGCCAAAGCAGAAACCTGGGGAGAGGGGAAGTGGGGGAGGGTCTCCCTACTTCAGTTCAGTTGTGCATTAACCATTTGCAGCTCAACATTCAGCATTCATTCATTCAATAAACATTCACAGAGGGCCTACTGTGTGTAAGATACAAGACCATGCCATGAAAGAGAGTCCTTGTCCTTGTAAGATTTCCTATTTAGAGAGGCAGGCAGACAAAGTTACAGTGGTGTTTGTGAAGCCCTCTCTGAACAAGGATCAGGGAGGAGACTCTGAGGGTTGGAGGTGGGCGAGCTCTCCCAACCCAAATACTGGGGCATCAGGGAAGGGAAGCTGTAGGAGGCATTGAGCAGTTGAGTAAGGGTTGCCTAGAAGCTCTTTAGGGAGAGCATAGGAGAAGGAACAACAATGCAAGTGTGCAGAGGTGAAATAGAGCAAGGCATAGTCCAGGAGACTAAAGTGGCACAGCAAAGATGAGTTAGATAGATGACAGATGGATAGGTAGAAATGATGCAGGGTCCGTGAGCCGAGGAGTCAAAAGAAAGATTTCTCTGACTCTCAAGGTCTGGCAGTAGTGCTCTTTTATTCAGAGAATAGTGTGGAATAGCATGGGCACAGGACCCATGGGTAGTCAGAGCTGCTGCTGCTGGCATGGGGACAGGACCCATGGGCAGTCAAAGCTGCTGCGTGGGGACAGGACCCACGGGCAGGAGGAGCTGCTGCAAACATGGGTTGAGAGTAGGGCTAAATTTAAGGCATAGGTATATGAATTATCTCTTTACAAGACAAAGGAAAGAATATGTAAAAAGAGTTGTTAAAATGGTATCAGTGCCCGTACGGTCTGGTTATTGGGTGGTCCTATAACTTTTAGATAAGAATCAAACCAGATTAAGTAAATGGCAGAAGACACCACCTTAAATATTATCTTCAACTAAAGACAAAGGAGGATGTTGGGCGGGGGGTGGGGGGGGTCAGTTATGTGAGGTTACCAGATAGTAAACAACTTAAGTCCTTGCTGTCCCCATTAAGAGTTTCTGGAGATAAGGTCATCCCCCTTCCTCCTGGTACAGAGAGGGAGACACTCCCACAGATGGAGACTTCCTTCACAGATGCAAATGTCTCTCATCAAAGGGCAAGCAAATTCCACTCCTCAGAGCCTCCTTCTTGTCTGCAGTTTTTAACAGTAACCAGCCTAAAATAACCCTCATCAGAAAGACAGATAGACGAGAGAGAGAGAGAGATTGTGAGTGTGGGCGAGGGAGGGCATTCCCCCCTAGGGAGATCAGGAGCGGTGGCCAGTGTGAAGGGAGGACAGGTCTAGGAAGTGTCCCCTCCAGCCTTCCCCTGGGCAAACACTTTGCCCTCCCTGTCAGCAGGAGCAAAGCACAGGGTGACCGGGGAGTAGAGAGTCTCACTAATACAGTACCCAAGTATGTTAGCTATTTATGATCTCACACCCCCCCATTCACTCATTAATTCAACATTTATCGAGTGCCTACTGTATGCAACGTCTATGTCCCGCTGTCAAGTGTGGATTTTATCCTGCAGGCCACAGGAAACCCCAGATGGTGTTAGATGCAGCAGCTTTGCTTTTCAGAAAAAGTCTTCTGTACAAAAGGAGAGACGCAGAGAAGGAGCAGGTGTCACAAGCTCCCTCCCGCCATGTGAGCCTCGGCCTGTGGAGGGCAGAGACAGTGGAGGAGAGAAGGCAGGGATCCAGGGCCCCCAGGGAAGGAGGTTTCCACACAGCAGAGTTATTTCCAGATACCTGAAGCTCATGGCTTTTAGGGTCAGTATTTTATCATGACCATTTTGCAGAGAAAGGCTGGTCACACCCGGGTGCTCGGTCCTGTGGCTCATTAAACAGATGACACTCAACAGAATGTACTTACTCCTTACTGTCCCAGCATCACAGCTCTGAGGTGGGGTCATCAAGGGGTGATGAGAAGCTTGTGCCTGCAGACAAGGCACCAGGCTTTTAGAATTCTTGGGTCTGGTTTCGTCATTCCCCTGTCTCCCCTCTTGCTTTCAGTTTGTAGGAACCAAAGGGAAGAAGTAAAAGTCCGTCCATCTGTCTGTGTCCCCGTCCCCCGCCCCATGTCCCGTCCCCCATCTGTCCCCCCCACCCCCCTCCCCATCCCCCCCACCCCCCCACCCCCATCTACAGCGACCCAGGTTCCTATCCTGGAAGCAATCAAGTTATCAGTTCCCTACCCTCAGGAGACATGTCCTGCATATATAAGCAAATTCACATCCATTATTCTTGTCCCCTATTTTTACACAAATGCTAGTACTATATACTACACCTTGGGTTTTTTCACTTTATGATCTTAGGCAATTTGCTTAAGCTGTCTGTGCCTCGCTTTATCTGTTCCAAGGAGTAAATGAATTAATATATTGACTGGCGTATGGCAATATGTGACATGTATTAACTGTCACATGACAAACACTCAGTGAATTTTTTTTTTTTTAGGAAGATTAACCCTGAGCTAACATCTACCACCAATCCTCTTCTTTTTGCTGAGGAAGACTGGCCCTGAGCTAACATCCATGCCCATCTTCCTCTGTTTTATATGTGGGACATCTGCCACAGCATGGCTTGACAAGCAGTGTGTAGGTCTGCACCTCGGATCTGAAGTGGTAAACCCCAGGCTGCTGAAATCTCCCATTTTTTCTTCTAAAGCTTTTATGGGTTTCATCTTTTATAATTTGTACCGCTCTCTGGAATTCATCTGGGAGTACAGAGGAAGTGAGACTCCAATGTTTTTTTCCCCAGATGACACACAATCACCCCAAAGCCATTTACTAAATCATTTCCTACTAACTTAAAATACCGTCTTTATAGCATTTTAAATCACCCCACAATGTCTGGCTCTATTTCTACACTTACCTGTGTAGAAGTGACGGCATCCCAGGTGCCATCTAACACGTGGTATTTATGTCCTGTATTTTCTCTGAACTGGCGGGTAGTGTCTGGAGGTTGGTCAGCCGCAGGCATGATTCCTGGGGAGACCCCTCGCGGGTGGGGGAGTCCTTCCACACAGGGGGCACTGCCGCTGTTCCTGTGGTGTGAACGTTGATCAGCGGGTTCAGGGCCAGTCAGTCATATCAGCTAGCGAGTGCCCTGTCAGCCTTTGATGACCATTCGAGGCCTTTGCAGTGGACACAAATTGGAGAGGCCACCTGCCCACCACCAAGTCTACGTGTGTGCTACCCAAGGTGAGCCAGTCAGATTCCTGCTCCCAGAAATGATGACCAGGATGGGGCCCCACTGTGGCCGGTGGTGCCCTGAAGAGAGGGCCCAAGACTGCCTGGGGGTGATGTCCCAACACAGAGCTGCCCTGGGTCACGTCTTTCCCAAGGGCGGGTGCTCCATGATTCTTTCTCTTCTGTGATCAAGCCCAAGAATCTTGCAGCACTTTCCTTCACTGCTAGGCAAGCCTGAGTCCATCTCTGCCGCCTGCACTGAGAGCATCTTTACTAACGCAGATGTTAAGTCTGCACATCTCCCACCCACTCAGCAAGAAGCATTTCTCCACTCACACTTTTTAGCTGCCCTTTCTTTTTCCCAATGAGTGGACAGATTTTCACACACAGATGTGCAGCTGTTTACCAGCTGTTGTGGACTGAATGTTTGTGACTTCCCCCGACCCCAAATTCATATGTTGAAATTCTAACCCCCAGTGTGATGGTACTAGGAGGCGGGGCCTTTGGGAGGTGATCAGGTCGTGAAGGTGGAGCTCTCATGAATGGGATTAGTGCCCTTATAAAAGAGATGCGAGGGTGTGCTCTGTTTTTCTGCCCTTCCCATGTGAGGACACTGTGAGAAGATGGCCATCTGCATACCAGGAAGAGAGCTGTCGCCAGACTCCAGACATGCTGGCACCTTGATCTTGGACTTCCCAGCCCCCAGCAGTGTGAGAAATCAGTGTCTGCCGTTTAAGCCTCCACTCTATGCTAATTTGTTATAACAGCCTGAGCTGACCAAGACACCGGGCATCTCTAACACAGGGTGTTTGTCTGTCCTTTTGGAAGTTGCCTTCCTAAGGGACCTTATATTAATTACAAAGAGTATTGCTTTTGGAAGGTGAACCTTTTTGCCCCTCTCAAAGTGCTGCCCCCCCCCCCCCCGCCATGGTCTTCCCCCTCTACCAAAACTTCCTGTCCTGTCCTTCACCCACACAGAGTAAATAACAGATTACAGTGGAAAGTGTCACTAATTCAGAGGATTTGTGTTTTAAATTAATAACTTATTTATCCAATACTTATTGAGAAGCTAGTATGCTGGTGGTTGGGTTACAATAGGGTGGAGTTCCTCTTTTCAAGGAATGATCTAAGAGTCTAGAGACAGGAGCCAGAGAGATAAACAGACAGTCTCAACGTGGAGTGAGGCACGTAGCCAGCAAGGAAGAGAGCTTCCTAGCCCAGCGCTGGGCTGTCAGACTGGCTTCCCGGCAGTGTTAGCGGCTCAGCTAAAACCTGGGCACCAAGCAGGGGCCTGCTGATGTCTCATGGGTCTCTCAGGCCCCTTGCTCAGAAGCACAAATGAAACTACTTTATAACCACGTACTTTTCCTCATTCCGAGCTACATTTGTTTTAGAACCCAAAGTTCCGTTTCATCCTTCCTAGCATGTTCAATCCAACTCTGTGATTTTTCAGTCAAATTCAAGATGCGTAGGATTCATTTTCCGTTCTGTGCTCCTTTGCCAAAATTGTTTCCCTTCCCCGCACTCCCATGGTTGGTTCTTCGAGGATAGTGGATCTCAACCAGAGGATGATTTTCCTCCAAGAGCCACCCAACCAAATCGCCGGAGACATTTTGGTGTCACAACTTGGGAAGAAGCCAGGGATGCTGCTCAGCATCCTACGATGCACAGGACAATCCCTCACAACAAAAACTTATCCAGTCCAAATGTCAACAGTGTCATGGTTGGGAAACCCTGCTCCAGCCTCATCAAGGAGGACTCTGAGACCTGTGGTGGGCTGGATCAGGCCCCTCACAGATTGCTGCAGCTTACTCCAGACCCATGGAACATTCTGGATTCTTTGCATGGCCACAGGAGACTCAGACTGTCCACAGGCACACATTCATCCACCTATTCATGTCACTCCACCACTTCCGCGGCCTTCCCACTCTGTTGATGCAGGACACACCCTTGTGAGTCCCATCAGGGACCGGAATGCTCTCAGACTTCCCCCCACGGAATGAGTTGACCTGGTGAATGTGTCTCCTGTCCCCCAACTGGCAAGGTGTCCTTAGAACATAGCAGTTTTAGGTATCTTTCTCAGTGATCCGATTTGTGTGTATATGGAGGGGTCGGGGGAGGGCGTCCTCTTATACAAGGAGAAATCACAAGGAAAAGTGTATGTTTGTGGGATGCATGGAGGAATTTCAGTGGAAACAGTGTATGAGAAAACATGGAGGCATGGGGAGGGAGCAACTGCAGGGAACAGTGAGTGGTTTCACGAGAATAGGAAATGAGAAGGGAGTAGAAAGAAAGGGGACTAGAAGCTGGTGAGTATACAAATAATGGCAGGCCTTGCAGGCTGTGCTAAGGAGTGTGGGACCGTGGGGAGGAGAGGGGTCTGAAGCCAGGGAGCGAATGCATGCTTTGAACATCTGATTGGCCCTGGCGTGGGGAGAATATGTTGGAGGAAGGCAACAATGGAGCAGACACCCGAGGTGGAGGTTTTGGCAGTGCTCCTTCTGGGACACAACGGAGGCCTCTGCCAAGGTAAAGAGCTCTGAGAGGAGACAAGTTAATGGATTTGAAAGCTATGAGAGAGAAAGACTCATAGGACTTGGCTTTCGGGAGGTCAAGGCTTGGACCCCAGCACAGGGGATGGGAAACACTGGCTTCAGGATGTGGGATGATGGGTTTAGTTTTCAGCGCAGGTTGAGTTAGAAATCAAGGGGGACATCCAGGTGGCAGGGTCAGGAGAAGCCGGATGTGCTGGCCTCAAACCCAGCAGAGCAAATGTGTGGAGATCCACATCTGGGGTCACAGGCAGTAGACACCGTGAGGGTGGACAAATGGCTCAAGACACAACCCGGAGGAGCACAGGCAGCAAAGGATCCCCAAAGGAGTAGGAGGAAGTCTGCAAGGAAAGGCAGAGCCAAGTGCAGAGAAGAGAGTTCTGGGAGGAAGAGGAAATGTCAGCGATCAAATGCTGCAGAGACGCCAAGCAAGATAAGAGCGGAAAAAACATCCACTGACTCTGTGATGCAATCAGAAAAGCAAGATAACTTAATAGCTCCTGCCTTGTCTCTTCCTGGACCAACACATGGGAAAGGAGCACAGAATCATCTTTCCTTCTTCCTTCTAGAAAAGCATGACTTTTGTCCCCAAGTTCTGGGCTCTCCACGGGGGACAGGACCAGCCTTTGGGGTTCAAAGGTCCTGGTTTGCTGGGAGAGGGAGGATCCCTTTCTAAGAGCCCTTTCCAGAGGATGTGGCCAAATCCTTGGGGACAGGAAGAGGGTGGGAACCAGGGATTCTGGTGCAGAGACACTCAGTCCTGGAAGAGGATGATTGCGTAGCCTCTAAGCAGCCTCAGGGACTGTGCCCCTGGGGGAGCACTGGGCAGGGAGGGAGCAGAGGCTTCAGTCTCCAACACAAAGGGCTGATACCAGCCTATGTCCTAGAAGGGGCCCAGAGCGACCACCCAGCCTGAGGACAGGGAAAGCCCTGTCCTGCCCAGTTAAAACCTGTCATAATTTAATTTTGTTAAAGGGAGTATTTTTAAAGTGGAGATGCTACTTAGTTTATTAGTTTTTGCCTCTGTTCATAAGAACAGATTCCTTCTCCATTTAAGATATGTTTAATATCAGACCAGTGACTGTCCAACCTTGTCCAACCCACCAAAACGGGCGTGTGACCAATTAGGTGGGGAAGGAGAGAGAGGAAAAGGGAAAGCTGAAGGATGGGCCTGGGAGGGATGCTCCAGTTCCTCTCTGACTCCTTTCTTCACAACGGGTGAGTATGCCGCAGAACAGTCCAGGCGAGTGAGTGGGCAGTGTGGCCTCGCCGCGCATGTGACCCCTCCTTCCGTGTGCATGAGCTCACATGGGTTTCACAGTCTTCTGAAATGGTGGTTTCGAAATTTTTAGTTTCTGTTTCCTGCTCTTCACGGTAAATGAAGTTTTCAGGAAACCAGAACCCTTAGCCTATACAGTGGATGCTGTGGGGCTCTGCCCAGACACCCTCTTCAGGGTCCATGCACCCACCCTCCCAGCTGCTGGGGATGAGGCTGCTGGGCCCCTCGCTGGGAACCACCTTCCCCCATGGGACATTCCTGCCCAGGCTATGACCCTCCCTGGGGCCAACGACTGGCTGATGTGGGATTGCAGAAGCCTGGCCCCCTTCCCTCAGTGTGAGACTGCGCCAAAGGACCATCCCAGCTAAGCTCCTCATAGGATCAGCCGAGGCCTCATTTGTAATCACATTGCCATCGGCTTCTCCCTCTGGTCCTCTCACTCCCTCCCTTACAGGGGTGTCTCCTGGAAGCCCTCCCCAACCGGACCTCTGCATGCAACTCTGCCACAGAAAGTTCTGGATTCCCAGGAATTCAATCTAAAATACTCTTGTTCTTGGTTTCAACTTTCTATTCCAGAGAAACTCAGTTACAGATGCCAATAAGTGGTAAAATGTTCTCCACCTTAAGTTCTGTTACTTTCCCTTCCCTCGTCCCATCTCTGAGATACAAGTAGAGGGTCCCTCAAGGACCTGAAGAAGATGACATCAGGAGGAAAAGGGAGGAGCGGAGGAGAGACCTAGGCACTCCTCCGCAGGCTAACTCCCCCCATTCCGGCTTTCAGCTTAGATGGCACCTGCCCCGGGAAACCTCTTCCTTCTGGGCTGGGCCAGGCACCTCTGACTGTCCCTATGGCTCCAGCGTGCTTCCTCCCACTCCCAGCATAACATGTGACTCCCTGAATTGTGATCAGTTATGTCTCTGTCCATCTCCACCTAGAATGTCAATGCCATGAGGGCAGAGAACAGGTCTGCTTTGCTCACCATTTTCTCCAGGGGCCTGGCAAAGTTCCTGGCACTTGGGAGCTGTGTCCTTCAGGGTCTTGGCAGAAAACAAATGGCACACTCAAGTAGGGCAACTGAGGAAAGTTTGGTAAGAGGATTCTTCACAAAGATTTAGACAGGGCATCAGGAAAGCACAATACACAGGGCGGTACCTGGTGTTAGAGAGCAGGCCGCCATGCCCCCTGCCAGGAACAAGGGCAAAGGGCAAGGGGGTGCTGTCTGACAAGAGCTGCCTGGAGGTCAAGGGACACATCAGCCCCACCAGGAAGGAGGCCCCTGAGACCCCACCAGGAAGGAGCCAGGGGGCTCAATCTTTTGACCTCACTCTCCAGTCTCCTGCCTAAAACTCTGCATTGGCCAAACCCAACCGAAACTCAGAGGACGGAGGAGTCTGCTAGTAACAAGATAAGCCTCCCTGGACACACAGCAGGCTGCAGGGGAGTGGAGAGTGGGCACAGGGGACAAAAGGAAGGTTTACAAGACAGTAGACACTAAATACTGTGGAATGAACAAATCAGCAAATTTTTCAACAAGCATTCACTGAAACACTACTCAATGGACATTTATCATTTCGATCACTGAAAAATCAAAGGTTACACTCATAAAAAGGCTACTAAGTGTATCTCCAACGTCAGGGCAGATAGCAAGGCCTTAGGCTATGAGAGACGGGGAGCTGGAGCTGAGGGTCCTGATGGAAAGCTAGCACCTGGGAAAAGGTGGACCAGAAGAAATTCACCCACAGGCAAAGGACAGTGAGGAAACGTATCTGTTTCTGTCTGGGCTCTAAGTGGTAGCGAAGGGAATCTCCTTTGAGAATCTAACATCTATGCCTCCTGCAATTACGAGGTTCAATTTTATAACACCCTCAAAATGGGAGTCCCCGAAAGCAGGCCAGGAAAATTCATCTCAGGCTGCTGATGCCCCTCATGCTCCTGACTGAAAAAACACAAAACTCCTCCAGAAAGGAGCGCTCCCACTTCAAGCCACAAAAAGCTGCTGCAGAGAAAATGATTTCCAATAAATATGAACTCACATCAAGACTACAGAACACACATGGAAATGGGTCACCGTGAGTGACAGTTGGCAGGCCTAACAAACCATAGGATTAGAGTACTTTATTTCATTAAATCATGATTTGATTGAAAGTATTTCTCTAAGGAATCAAAATCCTAAAAAGAAACAAAATTTTATTACCAGAACCCACTCAGTGTATACAAGGGTGTATTCTACTTTTCTGGAATTTGTCTTATTGCCCTAACTCAGCACATTGTCTTAGAATATAGAAAGTTCTAGAAACCCTTCTGGAATATGGGGGCTTTTATTCAGTAGGTGCGGTTCCTTTCTTTTCCTAGGGATCGATACTCACCTTCTGAATCCCCTTGTCTCCTCATTAGAGAGTATTAAGATAATTCTCAGGATTTACTGATTTTCCTTCTTTCTTCAGTACTGTATCTGCAGTGGGATTAGGTTGAGGCACAGTTCTAATGCCCCACGTTTCAAAGTTCTTGTATAAGATTGTGCCCTATTTCTTATTCAGTTGCTACTGGCAAACTTTTATCATTGAAATTATTTTGGGGTCATTTTATGAAGGTGCTAGAGGAGGGACAGTCTGTGATCCTGCTTCACTCCGCCATCTTTACTTGAAAGTTCCACACTAATGTTTTATAGATTCTATAAGGGCTTCAAAAACATGAAGCACTGCTTCGGCTTTGGGCAGCTCTAGATGTCGTGGTACTCGTGCGTTGCTGACTTTAGGGTTTTGTTGTTTCTAGTATTGAGGAGTAGGGAGACACTGGACACTTCCTGTTTATGGGCGCATGAGGCACTGGCTGCCCCAACTCAACAGAGCAATCGATTACACTTCACTACAGGACGCTATTGGTGACCTGAGGAGAGCAATCTTAGTGGAATGGAGGAAGCAGAAGCCAGGAAGGAACGATGATGAAGTAGGAACAGTGAGTTTGGACAACTAACAAAGGCTGCCTGAGCAGAGGTAGAGTAAGTAGTTAGAGCAATGTGTGGGGTTAAGGGTAGGTTTATAGCCTTTATATAGGGAGAGACCTCAGCATTTTAAAATTTTGAAGAATCCGATACAGAAAGAGAGGTTAGAGCTAAAACAAAATGCGGAAAAAACCAATGGAGGTTAGACAGAATGAGATCCAGAGTGCAGGAGGAGAAAATAGCCTTAGAAATAAGAGTAGTAACTCTGTTCACAGAAAGAGGAAGAATGGAGATGACCACGATTACATTTGAACCTGAGGGCCAGGAAGTTGAGAAAGTCCCAAGAAAAGTAGGAGATGAAATTACGTCCTGGGCATAGTGTAGGTGGTGGGAGTGGAAGTTTGAAGAGACTAGAAGTGTTTTCAATTGCTGGAAATAGCCAACGCAACATAGGAGAAAGTGACAATTTAGGACACTGAGGAGAGTTACCAGGGAAACTAGAAAAATCTCTGGAAACTAGTTGAGATTGGAGAGTGTAGTGATGGATCTTGTCTTCATGACGAAGTAGTTTCAACCAACTATTCTCAGGCACACAAATTCAAAGAAAGAAACGAGGGGGGCCAACCCCGTGGCGCAGCGGTTAAGTTTGCACGTTCTACTTTGGCAGCCAGGGTTCGCCAGTTTGGATCATGGGTGCAGACATACACACCACTTGTCGAGCCATGCTGTGGCAGGCGTCCCACACATAAAATAGAGGAATATGGGCACAGATGTTACCTCAGGGCCAGTCTTCCTCAGCAAAAATAGGAGGATTGGCAGCAGAGGTTAGCTCAGGGCTAATCTTCCTCAAAAAAAAAAAAGAATGGAAGGGAGAAGTGGATTGATGGATTGGTCTAAGGCTAGGGCTTCAAGGGAGGTCAGAGTATTGACCAGAGAATGACTAAGTGATAGACAATTGGATCTCAGTTAGACAAGGAGGGATGTGACCAGGCAAGGGACTGATAGTTGGAGGCTGTGGGGCTTGGTGAAGGAGAACCATGGTTACAGAGAGAGTATATGGAGTGAGAGAGAGCCACGGAATTGCAGCTGTAATCAGAAAAGTGAGCAATTTTATTGTAAGAGTTCAGTAGTGGACCAATGTTAACAAACCTGAAGTCTGACCATGAGTGTGGACATTAGTAGAGTGAAGCTGAAGGCCAGTGAAGTTGACTTAATGAACTGAAAGACCTGGGCACTGGATGGGGGTCAATATGGGCAGTTAAGTCACCAAGATGATGGAGGAAACTAGGGGAAATAGAAGCCCCTTTCCCATGTACACAAGTCTTAAATGAAAGAAGGGGACAATCAGGCACACAGTGGCAGCAACGAGGTGAGACAGTGGGTGATACAGTCAAAGGGTTGGATACCAAAGTAGTCTCTCATATACCAGGTATAGGTATATGCTGACGCAAGTGGCACTGGGGCCAGGGATGTCATCTCCTGACCCCCACGTTTGAGGTAGGTGTGAGAGGAAAGGAGTACCCTCAAGGGACAAGAGATGGTAGGAGTGTTCTGGGAATTAGTTAAGAATGTCAGGAGGATTGTCTATCGTGGAATTCAGATTCCAGAGGGCACAGAGGAAAAGCGTGGGAGGAAAAGGAATGAATGTTGGGAAGTGAGGCGAGGGCCGAGGAAGCACAAAGGAGAAAGGCAACGAGAAATAGGAGAAGGTGCATGACCTGAAGAGTTGAATAAAGATGACCAGAACGGGGGCACGATGGCGTTAAGCGGTCTTACGTGTTCCAAGAAGATGGATCCCGGAAGACCACAAGTGGATAGTGGGTAAGAACATAAGAGAGGGATTAAGATGCTACAAAACATTAGTCTCCAGTAAGCAAAGGACTCAAGACTCTAGAGACTGACGCTTCCCTTCCAAGGCTGTGTTAGCCCAAGTCCTTCAAGATACGGATGCCAAGATGGGATGTGGCATAAAAGAAATGTATGAGAGGAAACATCTCTGAGAGAGACTGCACAGGGAGGCAGGAGAAGCTGGGAAAGCTCCCAGAACACAGCGCAGGTCTGACCCCAAGTGAGAGAGAGAAGGAGGAAGGAAGCAAGGTTGGGTGGAAGCATCAGCCAAAGTCACCCACCAGAGTCCATCTCCCAGGAATGGGCCTGTCACAGTGACCCTAGGAGGGTCATTGACTGGGAGTAGCCCATGTGGACACGGCCTCGGCGTGAATGCAAGGATGGATTTCAAAGCACAGCATCTGGGACATGGAGGCCCATTCCCATGGCTGCCACATAACATGGTGATGCTTGTATGTCTAAGGCGACATTTCTCAAGATATGTTCTGCGGAGCCTTTGGCCCATAAGTATCTGTATGAGAATTAAAAAAGGGGTTTCATGATCAAATAATTTTGAGAAACACTGCATACTGTCCCCCTCATGGAGGATCATAATGCTTCTTAGCATAGTAAGAGTTCTGAGAAGTCCCGTAGTACAGAAACGTGCTTTATTTTTTCAATCCACCTATTTTCCAAACTTACTTGAGCCAAGTCCCCCACTCCTTTTTCTTCCTTACACTTTTAGCACACTGCAGAATAAACAGAACAAGCATTGAGAAAGGCTTTTTTAGGATATAGTTAACAATTTTTCTTCCTGTGAGTACACATAAAAATCTATATTTCAGGGCTGATTATCAGTATGATGGTAGTTTGGAAGGATGCTCTCCCCTTGCTGTCCTCCCGTCTCCCGAGAGGACCAAGCACTCTGGTGGAGTTTTAGGCATGGCTAGCATGTGGGAGAAAATGTGGGGAGCAGGATGGGGCATTCTCAGAATCTTTAAAATTACAGCCTATGGGGATTTACCCCTTCAATCTACTACTCAGTGCCAAACAGCTAATCCAGCAGAACATTGATTGTTCTCTAAACGTAGTTTTGCACATTTTCCATTAAGAAGCGGTGCTATTTAAAAGTTATAACAGCTATTATTTGGGAACATCACTATCATAGATTATTTTTTCTATGCTTTCCAAATTTTCTGTAATAGAGTATTTACTAATAAAAATTAGAAGAGAGATAATGATAGACAGATAAGTGGATAGATAGTTGACAGATAATCTGAGAGCACTGATACTTGAAGAAGCCATTTTAAGGGATAGATTGAATTATTATAATTCTAAAATTTTGAACATCCATTTCTCAATATCAAGTTAGATCTCTGAAAAACGTTGTCGTGCTAACATTCATCATCCTACCAGTCTCCCATCCCCTCATTGAACGAATTTAATGTTGTATCTGTCAATCAGCATCCAGTCAAGAGAAAGAAATCCCACCAGTAATCTGAACAAAGAGCATTTACGATGAAGCATTATTACCTAGTTAAAGGGGGTTAACTTCCCAAGGGATTAAGGAGTCGGGATAGCGGATGTGGGGAGCAGTCTCTGGGCTGAGGCAGACCCCTCGAGAAGGAGCACACTCGGCAGATGTCTTCCCTCCTAAAGCTGAGATTCAGGCTTTGGTGAAGAGGGTGTGACTGCAGCCCATCGGCTTGTCAGGAAGTTTGCCAGGGGGCTGCTGTTGGGCTGGTGAGCAGGAAGCTGCCTGGCAGCGTTCCCCATGAGACTCACAGGAGGGTGGGCACCACTGGGTCTCCACAAAGCGCTGGCAGGCACCCCAAGGAGCAAAAACAAACAGCAAAATCCCGGAACCAGCATGAGAAGCCCCTGCCTCTTCCTGTGACTCTACGTCAACTGGCAAAGAAGAAATGTTTACGGGTTTCAGCTCTAAGATCACAGAGCAAGGCAAAAGCAGAATGCGTTAGGAGCTGAAAGGAAGTGAATTAATAACAGGGGCATTGTATTTTTTGCTTTTTTATTGAAGGCCGATGTCACATGAAGAATATTTCTGCATCTTCTGTGAAATTGTTGCTAAAGTCATAACTAGGTGTGTTTTCCAACCTCCCTGATATAAGAACTGAGTATCAAGAAAGGATGAGATAATTAGCATCAGTTATTGGACCTAATCACTTGCTGCTTCCATGCTCATCTGTGAGCAGGGCTTTCTCTGACCATCCTGTGTAAAATGTGAACCTGAACCGCCCTGGCCCTGCCTAGTCTCTGTCCCTGCTCTGCTTTTCTCCACGGAACTTGTCTCCTTCTACCCTGCAATTTTCTTGCTTATTTTGTCCTTGTCTGTAGCATGTAAGTGCCATGAAGGTCAGGATGGTTGCCTATTTCGTTCATCGATGTATCCCCAGCACCTAGAACAGGGCTGTGCACACGCCAGGCACTCTGTAAAATTTGTTGAATAAATGAGAGATCTACGTGTATGGAAGAATGAGCGCATAACGTGATAGTTTCCTAGACTGAAATTGGAGTTGAATTCTAGCGATAAAGAGGAACTCAGACCCTCAGACGTAAGGTTTATGAGTCACATGCCAAAGCCACAGATGGTGACATTTCACAAATAACGATGACTCTATTATAGTTCCAGATGTCAGAATGGTAAGTAACTTTCCTCTTTCCTCAACATCAGAACTCTAAACCATTCCTTCCTACCAACTTAGAAGTTTCAAGAATCCCATGGCCTTGGAGATCTAATACACAGTACAGTGATTATAGACGACAAAACTGTATCGTATACATTAAACTTGCTAAGAGAATAGATTTTAATTGTTTCCACCACTAGAAGAAATGATTATTAGGTGACGAACAGAGGTGTTAGCTAATGCTACAAAGACAATCATATTGCAATATACATGTATCAAATCAATATGTTGTACATCTTAAGTTTACACAATGTTATATGTCAAATTATATCTCAGTTAAAAAAGG
Organism: Equus quagga; assembly: GCF_021613505.1. Taxonomy (NCBI): domain Eukaryota; kingdom Metazoa; phylum Chordata; class Mammalia; order Perissodactyla; family Equidae; genus Equus; species Equus quagga. Next base: position 139,375,198 of record NC_060267.1, on the reverse strand, counting down.
GAAGACCCCAGTGGTCTGAGTGTGGATAAACAGAATGCTGGGAATGAAGCCAAAATAAAATAATACTGAAAGTGAAGGCTATATGAATATTGGGAAGTTTGGGTGATTCTGAATTTACAAAACTGTTTTTCTTTGGAAACTTCAAATTTCACATGATTTTCTGTCACATATGTGAGGTACCTGCCTGCTGCTGTTTTCCTCCACTTAATATATCATGTGCAGTATGTATATTCATGGGGTTTCCCCAGCTTCAAAGTTTGACTTGACTCTCGTCCCCTTGCCTGGAACTGACCAGTGAGCATCAGGCAGTAAAGCGGCATGAGCCACCATCACTTCCTCTCTCAAGGTTCTGTGGTGTCCTCATGTGGCTCCAAATAGCCTCACACAGGATGTAGAGCCCCAGGAGGAAGGACCACTGCTGATCCTAGGGCTGTGGCTGCCACCAGTAGGCAGAGCTTCCCAGGGCACAGTGACCCTCACTCACCCAGAGAAGCCCAGGCTGGGAAGAAGGGCTGGGAGAGAACTTGCTGGGAAGCAGTCACAGCCCAGGTTCCCACCAACACCAACCCCGCCACATGGAGGAACATCACTGCATTTCTCTTTGAATTAAACTTTCTGCTAAACACGTACTCATCCGAGCTCTTTTTGTTTATTTTTATTTTTCCTTTCTCTTGATAGTTTCCTCATTTCTATTTCTGTTCTAGTAGATCCACATTCTGTCTTGAATTCTATCTCAAACACATCTTTGGCATTAACAAGATGTTATTTAACCAGCGATATGAATGCTAACCGATATGTAAGACTGGTCCCCAAATTACGTCCATCACAGGTACAAAGAGTTGATTCGGGAGAAGTTTGTACAGATTTTTCAGTTATTGCAAGTTCCTCTTCTCAGTTCGTCCTTCTTCCAAACCGCCCCAGTCCCTTTCCCGCCTCCACGCTGCCTCCTCCCACAACTCCAAATCTGGGCTCTTCCCTCAATTTCCTTTCTCCCTGGCCTCAATCCTCACCCCAACTTCAGCCTCAGTCTGAACTTGTTCCCCTCACATTCTCTGCAGCCCTGACTTGATGACGCCTCCGTGTCCTCACCATGGAATTTTCTGGTACTGGGTTCTCCTTTTTGGAGCAGGGTTAGCTCCTGAGAGCTTGCCTAACTCCTTGCTCTCCTCAGTATCAATGCCCACAGCCACCCCACACTCGCTGGCACTCAGGCCCCTTCCTGCACCCCCCTTGCAACTGACATCACTCTGTGGCTTCTGTTTTCCCTAAATCCTCTCTTGGAACCCCATGCCTCAGCCAAAACGCAGTGTCTCTCAAAAGTGACAACAAAATTCCAAGCACACGCGGCTCACTGTGGTTCTCATTGCGCGTTCTCGATGCCCATGTCCACTCAGGGAGTGGGCTTCTGCTAAGGCTGATGACATGCTGCAATGAGCACCAGGTCCCTCAGGTCTGAGTGCACAGTGACCATGTGACATTTTCTCCTCAGCTGCTAGCTGTTGCCTGCTCAGTGTGCTCAAGGTCAGCAGTGCCTTCCTACACACCCTTAGTATCGCTGAGGAGCAGCAGTAACTTAGTTCCCTTATCTAGGGCGGCCAGGAGGAGACTGTCTGAAGTCCACGGGGAAATCAGAGGCGGGGTACAGGGAAGCGGGAGGAGAAAACAACTTCCTAGTTCCTCCCTGAGGCTTAAGAAACGCTCGGGGGTTTGGGGGAGCTTTCGAGTTGCTTTCTTTCGGGGAGTCCCCGAGAGCCGTGACTGGTGGGTAGAGCTCCCAGGGGATCAACGTGAGTTCTCTCGCCCCTAAAGGTCAGGACCGTCTGTTCAGAAGGAAGCCAGTCTTTCAAAGGTCCGGGCCATTCCCACAGCGACTCGGATGGTGGCTGGGAGGCCCTTCCCCCCAGGAACTGGGGCAAGCGGTAAGTCCATCTGTGTATTTAACCCGTTAGTCCATATGGAAGCTGAGGATGGTTTCACTTTTGCAAACGTTTGTTTATATCTTTCGAGAGAAGAACTCAGACCTCTCAGCCTGTCACAGGAAGCTGTTTCAGGGGGTGAGCAAACTTTTTAGAAATGTAGAAATTACAACGGACACTAATTTCGTCAAACTAAACCACGGGACTTGGTTCTCTAATTCTGTGTTTTCTTACGTGTCTTCAGGTAAGCAAGTCTTGTTTTTACTGACAGAATTAAGTTCTATGAGAGAACTGAGGTCTGCTAAGAGAATTACGTGTCACGCTTCCTTTTATTTCCCTGCAATATTAGCACACAACTGAGCGCCTGCGGGCTTGAGAACTGCACGCGCTCGGGAAGAAGGGAGGTGTTAAAGAAATGTTTATTTTTAAGCTTCTGTGATGTAGACCTACTCTGGCTGAAATTAAGCACCAGAAGAGGAAAGTAGGGCTGCGTGGGCTCTGGTCCTGGTGTTGTTTCCTCCAGGACCCTACAGCTGTATGAAAGGGAAATAATCTTTCATTTCTCCACAGGGCAGCCAAAAGATGGCTAATTACACGTCCACACCAGAGGATGAGTATGATGTCCTCATAGAGGACGATCTGAATAACAAGATAGAGCAATGCGACCAATATGACACCAAGATTCTCTCAGCCAAGCTGGTGCCTGCTCTCTACACAGTGGTGTTCCTGCTCGGTCTTCTGGACAATCTGTTGGTTGTGCTTATCCTGGTAAAACATAAAGGACTAAAACGAGTGGAAAATATCTATTTCCTAAACTTGGCAGTTTCTAATTTGTGTTTCTTGCTTACCCTGCCATTCTGGGCTCACTCTGCCACCCATGGGGGGATTCTCGGCGACCCCAAGTGTCAAATTCTGGTAGCGCTCTCCTCTGTAGGCCTATACAGTGAGGCATTTTTCAATGCCCTTCTGACTGTGCAAAGGTGCCTGGTGTTTTTTGACATGGAGACGCTTTCCTCGGTGCCCCGTGGCATCATCACAAGTGTCCTGGCATGGGGAATAGCTATTCTGGTCTCTTTGCCTGAATTGGTGTTTTACGAACCACAGGTGGAAAGCCAGAAATATAAGTGCTTCTTTGGCAAACCTCATTTCCTGCCGGCTGATGAGACGTTCTGGAAGCGTTTTCTGACCTTGAGGACGAACATTTTTGGACTTCTTTTCCCACTGTTTGTTTTTATATTTTGCTATGTGCGAATGAGAAAAACAATAAGATTTGGGAAAAGGAGATATGATCTTTACAAGCTTGTTTTTGCCGTAATGGTTGTTTTTCTTCTGATGTGGGGACCCTACAATGTTGCACTTTGCTTATCCACTTTCAAAGACTACTTCTGCCTGCAAGACTGCAGGCACAGCTACAACCTGGACAAAAGTGTTCACATCATGAAAATCGTTGCCACCACCCACTGCTGTGTCAACCCGCTCCTCTACGTGCTTCTTGACAAGGAATTTAGGAAACACCTCTGCCGCCTTGGCCATCTGGGTAACGCTCCACCGCAACCCACTGAGAGATGCGCACCACGTACACCGGGAGAAGAACACGACCTTTCTGCTGAAATGCAAACTAGCTTCCGTCAAAGCCAGGATTAAATAAACATTGACTTTTGCCTCGTTGCATTGTTTTGTGTAATTTTTTTAATATATATTTGTATACGAAATAGGATACAGGAAGAAAAGGAGGTGAGCAGACATTTACCAAGCATTGAATTTGTCCCCGGTGCCATGCTGGGCTCTTTACAAACAGGAGGCCCTTCGCTCTTCTCTGCTCATCCATGCTGTGGGTGGGATTAGTCTCATTTCTCTGAGGAGGAAACTGAGGCTCAGAAATTTGTCTGAGATCACACAGCTAGAAAGTGGCAGGGCTGGGACACAAACCTAGGTGCCATTTGCTCAAGAGCATAAGTTTTGCCCAGTGCACCAGACTTCCAAAACTTGGGAAGGAAAACACATAAAATAAATCTGTACTTTTAAAACCAACTGGACCATGTTCCAAATTAGAAGCAACCCATGCATATAGAAGTAAGTTTTCAGGCACATTTTCTTGCAGGTAATTGAAAGAACTGGCTTCCTGGAGACTGTGGATAAAAAGAAGTGAAGTGACTTGCTCTGTGAGGGTCTCCAGGTTTTCTTGGCTACTCACCACACCCCCAGGGCCCCCAGATACCCCACCCTGTGAGCCTCCCATGAGTCCAGTACTTCCTCCTATGATATAACAAGAGTAAACGTAAGATTTCGTTTAGAAACATTTATCACAATGCATGTTGTGTCCTTTTCAGTGTAACACATACTTCAGGCCTCACCAGCCTGTGACTACGGAAAGATGGCCCACCTCTTTTCTATAGCTGAATCATAGAGCACCGGCTCCCACCTGCCACATCAGCAGGAGACCAACTCTCCAGCACGGTTACCTCCCTGCACCCCCAGATCTGTAAGGTGGCTCATGCTTGATCCTAAAACAGCCCTCCCGACGCTGTCATTTGGAGCTGGACGCCACACTCAATGATCTCTTGTTAATCTCACCCCTGGTCCCCAAGGCCTCAAGGCCACTGCAGCCCTGCTGCCATGGGACCCTGCACTGCTCATGGCTGAGTCCTGTAGACAAGGGGCCTGGGCTGGTTGCCTCCTCCTGCTGGCCCAACAGCTTTTGACCCGAAGAGAACTGGAGGCCTGGCATCGATGCTTGCTGAAGACCTAACCAGGTCAGCCACTCCTGCTGCATCCAAGGGCACTAGCCCACACTGCTCCCCTCCCGGCATCAGACACATGTTCACACCACTGAACCTTAGATGGAAGAAGTGGGCCTCTATCCGTCTGTCACAGGACGCTCCTTCCTGCCTATCTAAAATTGATGAGTGCCAATAGATACACAGGGACATCTAACCCATCGAAAGCCCAGGTTTTGGCAAACCAAAAAGGGTCCTTTCTTTCTTCCTCAGGATCAGTAGATGGCAATTTGCCCTATTTATTTTTCTTTTTTTAATTAAACTTCTTTTGGATAAATTTGACATGTTATATTTTGTGAATTTAAGTTGTACACCATGTTACTTTGATACAGTTATTTATTGTAATATGATTGGCAACGTAGCACTATTTATCACATCACATAATTATAGTACATCCAATATATATATACATATACATATGAATATGTCTACATTCATTATACTGTGCATTAGAGCTCTAAGGTTTATTTATTAGTTATTACAAGTTTGTACCCTTAAGCACTATCAGTCTTATGCCTCCACTCACTGTCCCCTGGTAACCACCACTTTACTCTCTATTTTTCACAGGATTGACTGTTTTAGATTCCACACACAAGTGATATCATATAGGACTTGTCTTTCTCTGTCTGACTTGTCTCACTTAGCACAATGTGTTCAAGGTCCATCCATGTTGTTGCAAATGGCAGGATATCCTTCTTCCTCATGGCTGAATAATATTCTATTCTGTATATGTACCAAGTCTTTTTCATCCATTCATCTGTTGATGGGCATTTGGGTTGTTTCCATATCTTGGCTATTGTGAATAATGCTGTGATAACCATGGGTGTGCATATAGCTTGTTGAAATCCTGTTTTCATTTCCTTTGAGTGTATACCTGGAAGTGGAATTGCTGGATACTATGGTATTTTTAATATTTTGAGGAATCTCTATATTGTTTTCCATAGTGATTGGACCAATTTACATTCCCACCAACAATGTTCAAGCATTCCCTTTTCACCACATCCTTGCCAGCACTTGTCTCTTGTCTTCTTGTTGATAGCCGTTCTAACAGGTGTCAGGTGATATCTCATTGTGGTTTTTATTTGCATTTCCCTGATGATTAGTGATGCTGAGCATCTTTTCACATGCCTGTTGGCCATTTTAAAGTCCTCTTTGAATAAATGTTTATTTTGTTCTTCTGCTCATTTTTTAATCCAATTGTTTGGTTTTTGTTGTTATTGTTGTTATTGTGTTAGTTCTTTATATATTTTGGGTATTAACCCCTTATCCAATATACGGTTGCAAAAATTTTCTCTCTTTCTGTAGACTGTCATTTCATTTTGTTAGTTGTTTCTTTTGGCGTGCAGAAGCTTTTGAGTTTGATGTAGTCCCATCGTTGATTTTTGCTTTTGTTGTTTGTGCTTTTGGTGTCATGTCCAAAAGATCATTGCTGAGACCAATATCAATGAGCTTCTTCCTACATTTTCTTCTAGGAGCTTTATGGTATTGGTTCCTATATTTGAGTCTTTGGTCCATTTCAAGTTAACTTTTGTGAGTGGTGTGAGATAGGGGTCCAATTTCATTGTTCTCCGCATGTTTTTCCAGTTTTCTCAATATCATTCTCTCACTGGGTGTTCTTGGTTCCCTTGTCAAATATTAGTTGACTGTATACGTCAGGATTTAATACTAGGCTCTCTATTCTGTTCCGTTGGTTGATGTGTCTATTTTTGTGGCAGTACCATTTTGTTTTTATTACAATGGCTTTGTAATATAGTTTGAAATCAGGAAGTGTGATACCTTCAGCTTTGTTCTTTTTTCTAAAGATTGCTTTGGCTATTAGGGGTCTTTTGTGGTTCCACACAAATTTTAGAACTGTTTCTTCTATTTCTGTGAAGAATGCCTTTGGCATTTTGATGGAGATTGCATTGAAGCTGTAGATGGCTTTGGGTATTAAGGTCATTTTAACAATATTTATTCTTCCTATCCGTGAACGTGGGCTGTCTTTCCATTTGTTTGTGTCTTCTTTGATTTCTTTCAGCAGTCTTGTAGTTTTAATTGCACGGATATTTCACTTCCTTGGTTAAATTTACTCCTAGGTATTTTATTGTTTTTGATGCTACTGTGATTGGGATAGTTTTCTTTATTTCTTTTTTCAATGCTTCATGTTTAGTGGAAAGGAATGTCACTTATTTCTTTAAGTTGATTTCATAATCTGCCACTTTACTGAAATCGTTGATTCATTCCAACTGTTTTTTGATTGATTCTTTGGGATTTTCTATATATAAGACCATATTGTCAGCAAATAGTGACAATTTTATTTCTTCCTTCCCAATTTGGATGCCTTTTATTTCTTTGTCTTGCCTAATTACTCTAGCTAGGACTTCCATTACTGTATTGAATAGGAGTGGTGAGAGTGAGCAACCTTGTGTTGCTCCTGATGTCAGAGGAAACTCAGTTTTTCTCCATTGAGTATAATGTTAGCTCTGGGTTTGTCGTATATGGCCTTCATTATGTTGAGGTATGTTCCTTTTATACCCAATGTATTAAAGGTTTTTATCATGAAATGATGTGGTATTTTGTCAAATGCTGTTTCTTCATCTATTGAGATGACCATGTGATTGTTATCTTTCCTCTTATTGATGTGATGAATTATATTTATTGATTTGCATATGATGAAACATCCTTGTATCCCAAGGATAAATCCCACTTGTTCATGGCGTATAATCCTTTTAACGTGTTCTTGAATTTAGTTCACTATATTTTGTTGAGAATTTTTGTACCTATATTCATCAGGGATGTTGGTCTATAGTTTTCTTTTCTTGTGGTATACTTATCTGGTTTTGGTATGAAGGTAAGACTGGCTTCCTAGAATGAGTTTGGAAGTGTTTCCTCTTCCTCAACATTTTGGAAGAGCTTGAGGAGGATTGGTGTTAATTCTTCTTTAAACGTTTGCTATAACTCACTAGTGAAGCTGTCTGACCCTGGAGTTTTCTGTGTTGGGGGTTTTTTGATCACTGACTCAATCTCTTGACTCATTATTGGTCTGTTTAGATTTTCTATTTCTTCCTGATTCAGTCTTGGTAAGCTGTGTGTTTGTAGAAATGTACCCATTTCTTCTAGGTTATGTAATTCATCGGCATATAATTGTTTATAGTAGTCTCTTAAAAATCTATGTATTTCTATAACATCAGTTGTGATGTCTCCTCTTTCATTTCTAATCTTATTCATTTGAATCTCCTTTTTTTTTCTTAGTCTAGCTAAAGGTTTGTCAATTTTGTTTATCTTTTCAAAGAATCAGCTTTTAGTTTTGTTGATCTTTTCTATTTTTTCTGGTCTCCATTTCACTTATTTCCACTCTGATTTTTATTATTTCTTTCCCTCTGCTAACTTTAAGCTTAATTTGTTCCTCTTTTTCTAGTTCCTTGAGGTGTAAACTTAGGTTGTTTACTTGAGATCTTTCTAATTTCTTAATATATGTGTTTATTGCTATAAACTTCCCTCTCGGAACTGCTTTTTCTGCTTCCCACAAAATTTGTTATGTTGTGATTTCCTTTTCATTTGTTTTGAGATAATTTTTTATTTCCGTTTTGATTTCTTCTTTGACCCATTGGTTGTTTAGAAGTGTGCTGTTTAGTTTCACAGATTTGAAGTTCACTCACTTTCCTCTAGTTGTTGACTTCTAATTTCATGCCACTGTGGTCAGAGAAGATAGTTGATATGATTTCATTCTCCTTAAATTTGCTAAGATTAGTTTTGCGGTCTATCATATGATCTATCCTGGAGAATGTTCCATTTGCACTTGAGAAGAATGTGTACTCTGCTGCTGTCAAATGGAATATTCTATATATGTCTATTAAGTCCATTTATTCTGAAGTGTGGTTCAATTCCAATGTTTCCTTGTTGGTTTTCTGTCTGGACGATCTATCCATTGCTGAGAGTGGGGTACTGAAGTCCTCTACTATTATTGTATTTTTCTCTATTTCTTCCTTTAGATCTATTAGTATTTACTTAGTATGTTTTGGTGCTCACATGTTGGAGTGTATATATTTATGAGTGTTGTATTTTCTTGATGTGTTGACCCCTATATCATTATATAATGACCTTTTTTAGTCTCTTGTTACTTTTGGTTACCATTTGCTTGAATTATCATCTTCCACCCCTTCACTTTGAGTCTATGTTTTCTTTGGATCTGAGATGAGTCTCCTGAGGGCAGCATATGGTTGGGTCTTGTTTTTTAATCCACCCAGCCACTCTGTGCCTTTTGATTGGTGAGTTTAATTGATTTACATTTAGGGTGATTATTGATATATGAGGACTTACTACCGCCATTTTATCTTTGGTTTACTGGTTGTTTTGCGTCTCCATTGTTTCTTTTTATTTGTGTTTCTGTTTACATTTTTAGTTTGGCAGTTTTCTGTGAAGATTTCTTCAATTTTCTCTTTTTTTATGTTTTGTGTCTTTCCTCTAGATTTTTGTTTTGTGGCTACCATGAGTCTTGTATAAAACATCTCATAGATAAAATAGTCCTTTTTCTGCTGATGGCAACTTATCTTCATTTGCCTATATAGGTTCTATCATTTTTCTCCTCTCCTTTTATATTTTTGTTGTCACAAATCATCCCTTTTTTATGCTGTCAGTTTGTTACCAAATTGTGGTAGCTATAGTTATTTTTTATGTTTTTTTTTTCCTTTAATCTTTATTAGGTATTATTAAGTGTTTAACATCCTATTCTAAAATAGAGTTACAATTTTCTGATTCTGTCTAATTATCACCTTACTCAAAGTTTTGTGTACTTTTGTCTTTTTGTTTCAGGTAGAAGAGTTCCTTTCAACATTTCTTGTACAGCAGGTCTGCTGGTGGTGAACTCCCTCAGCTTTTGTTTGTCTGGAAAGCCTTTATTTCTCCCTTGAATTTGAAGAATAACTTTTCTGGATAGAGTATTCTTGGCTGGCAATTTTTATTTTTCAATACTTTGGATACATCATTCCACTCTCTCCTGCCTATAGAGTTTCTACTGAGAAATCTGCACATAATCTAATGAGGGTTCCTTGTAGGTTACTTTCTTTTTTCTCCTGGATGCTTTAAGATTCTTTCTTATCATTGACTTTTGACAGCTTCATTATTATGTGTCTTGGAGAGGGGTTTTTTGCCTTGAGATAGTAAGGTGATCTATTAGCTTCATGGACTTGTATGTCTAGTTCTTTCCCTAGATTTGGAAAGTTCTCAGCCATTATTTCTTTAAATATCCTCTCTGCTCCCTTATCCTTCTCTTCTCCTTCTGGTGTACCCATTATTCTTATGTTGGCTCTCTTAATGAAGTCTGATAACTCTTGTAGAGTTTTAAAAATTTTTTAAATTTAAAAAAAATCTTAGATCTTTCTCCTCTTCCACCTGTATCATTTCTAGAGTCCCACCTTCCAGATTGCTTATTCTCTCTTCCGTCTGATCTGCTCTATTTTCAGTGCTTTCTAATGCCTTCTTCATCTCGTTTGTTGAGTTCTTTAGCTCCAGAATTTCTGTTTCTTTTTAGAACTTCAACCTCTTTGGTAAAGTACTTCTTCTGTTCATTAATTTTATTCCTGAGTTCATTGAATCACCTTTCTGAGTTTTCTTATAGCTCACTGAATTTCTTCATGACAGCTATTTTGAATATTCTATCCGTTAGATCCCAATCTTCTGTGGGTTGAGTTTGGTTGCTGGAGAATTGTCGTTTTCTTCCTGTGATACCATATTACCATGATTTTTCATGGTCTTGATGAGATGTGCCTCTGTCAGTGCATTTGAAGTAGCAAATACCCTTCTTATTTAAGTAGAACTTTGTTACTTTGATTTTAACAGTTCCATAGGCTGGGAATTAGAGGCCTTTCTTTTGTCTTCCTGGAGGTGGCACTATAAAACAAATGTTTGGCCTCTCTTACCTGAGCTGCCTTGTGGCTATATTTGGGAAAACACACTTTCCACCCTCCATCCCCTCTGCCAGAGGGGATGCTGGTGCCATCATTGTTGCTTGTGACAGCTGGGATCACCAGTGCTGTTGTCACTATTGGGTGGAGAGGCAGAATCTTGGACATTGCCACAGCTCCTAGAACCACTGTAATCACAGGAACCACTGCTGCTACTCCCCCATTTCCACCACTACTCCCCCAGTTCCACTGCCTCCATGAGATCCAATCCACTCACCTTTGGATGTATGGATGTATGGATCTCTCCAGAGTCTTGTATGCTGTGCAGAGAAATCTTTGCTATGTTATGGATGTCCTCCTGGTTGTTAATTGAAGGGGAGAGACAAAGGGAATGACTCACACCACCATGATGCTGACATCACTTGAAATTTGCTTTTATATTGGTGAAATGAAAAGGAAAAAAATCTTATTTTCTAAACATCAGATATCTCCACATGCTACCCCATAACTGAAGATCCCCATTTATGTTAGATAAATTATTTGAAAAGCCTGTTAGAGTGGCAGATGACACTCTTAAGCAACATACTTGAGTAACAATAGATGGCTCTGAACTATACTCTGTGATAGCGGATCTCAACTGTTAGCACACATCACAACCCCCATGTCGAAACACAGGTTGCTGGGCCCCAACCCAGAGTGTCTGATTCACAGTTCTGGGGTGAAACACGAGGATTGGCATTTCCAGCAAATTCCCTGGGGATGCCAATACTGCTGACCTGGGGACCACAAACTCTGAGAACCACTGTTCTAGGGAGAAGGAATTGGGCTAACTAAGGATTTTTGTTTTGTGCTGAATATAGCATGGAAATTAGAATCAGAGAGGAATTGTTCGGGAAGTAGAGAGGCTTGGGGGAGGTAGGGAATGAGGGGGTACGGTGGAGGGAGGGAGAGAGGATATAGGAGGCAGCTATTTGTTTTGGGGAAATGAACAAGAGAACTTACACCAGTGATTTCCGTTTTGCTGAGCCCATGATGTAACCTCTGCTCTGACATCAAGAGTCACTTCCTGGGGCCTTGTGGCTGGATCTGCTCTTTTAGGGAGTGTGACCGAGCTTCAAGTCTGCCCTCAAGGTCAGCTGGAGTGAGTGCAGAGGTAAAATGACCAAAACAAGCCACTCAGGGTTTCTTCCTAGAATAAGGGATCCCACTATTCCAAACGTGAATGCTTGTCACTTTTGTTCCAGTTGTTCCACATCCTATTTGTAACTAAAAAAACTGCCATTTAAAACGTCACCATCAATTTCTTTCTTTTTTTTTATTTCATTAAAAAAGTATTCACTTTATGGTTCTATTCATATAAAATTCTAGAAAATGCAAACTAATCCGTAGTAACAGAAAAAAATAAGTGGTGGTTGTGGGTGGGAGGGAAGGAGGATGGATTACCTAGAAGCACGAGGAAACTTTTGGGGATGTGGCTCTATTTGTTGTCTTGATTGTGGTGATGGTTTCACCAGCACATATGTACGTCAAAACTTATCAAATTGTATACCTTAAATACGTGGTTTATTTTATGTCCATTATGCCTCCATAAGGCTACAAAAAAACCCTCTAGTGTGTGTCAGACACTCTATTACATTAGTATGGATTGTCTTGGAAATACACAATAAGCATTTGCCTGGAAAGATCCAGCGCCCGTGTTTCTGTTACATATCCCGAGTAGAGTTGACAGATAAAGTGCAGGATGCCCGTGGACCACAACCTCTCACCTCCACCACCAAGGAAGGAGGAGGTAGAGGTGGCACATGCAAGAGACCCCATGGGGAGCACAGCCTATAGCAAGCACTGGCTCTTCTGTGTCCTCAATGGGCTTGCTATGGATGGACTGTCCCCCCCCCCCAAAATTCAAATGTTGAAGCCCTAACCCCTACTATGAGGGTATTTGGAGATAGGGCCTGTTGGAGGTAATCAGGCTTAGATGAGGCCATGAGGATGTGGCCCTTATGACGTGATTAGAGCCCTTATAAGGCGAGACACCAGAGAGCTTGCTTTTTCTCTCTCCACTACGTGAGCGCACAGCGAGAAGACGGCCTACACCAGAACACAGCCATGCTGGCACCCTGATCTTGAACTTCCAGCCTCCAGAACTGTGAGGAGTAAGCCTCTGCCGTTTAAGCCACCCATCTGTGGTATTTCATTATGGCAACCTGAGCTGACTAAGACAGGGTCATCCAGAATGACTAAACAGCAAATAAAAACATTATGACAAGGCAAGAGTGAGACCTCGGAAGAAAGTACCCCAGCAGATATGAAAAGAGGGTTAAGAAGTTCAAGAAGAAGCAAAAGAGAAGGGACAGAGAAATTCTCCTCACACATTTATACAAGGGGTTCTGGACTCTCCATCCACTTCTCCTACCACGTGTGAGATGGGAACCTCAGAGAAAATGAGTTCATTTTCTCATGTTTACAGACACAGCGATGAACTCAAAGAACAATCCTGTGAGACTTTTCAGAATAAAAACATGACATGAATAGAGAATAAAGATCTACAACCTCTTACAGTGACTGAGAGTGGAATGGTTGTCAGAAATCCAAAGTTTGTGACGGATGATCCAGCTCCAAGAGCCTGCACACGGGAAGTAGTACATTTGGAACATTAATAATCCATTAAGGGCTGCCTCCCATGTCAGAACAAGAAGACAGTTATCCTAAAGGTAAAAATAACACATCCTTCTCCACGTTTCTGCAAACTATTGCCTTAGAAAATGAACAACGAATGAAAGGCAAAAGAAAAGATGCTAGTCCATTCAAGAAAAACAGAGTGTGTCTTTCTGTTTTGCTTGTAAATTATTTTCTAAGGCAAAAAAAATTTCCTATCAGGTCAAGTAATTCTGATGTGGAACATCTGAGAGAAAGATCGAGATCTCAGGAGCAATGTGATTCATCTGAATTCTATCTATTTGTGGGTACAAATAGAACAAATTTGGAAGCAGGAAACACAGTTGATATAGTAAATGGAAAAGCAATAAAATTTGAAATACAGGATGCCCAGTTAAATTTGAATTTCAGTTAAGCAACAAATAATTTTGTCTTTTGTTCTTTTCAGTGTGCTGTGGCCACATTAGCTTGTGCTCTCCCTCCTCCTAAGAACTGTGCACCCTTTCCTGGCCTAGGGCTCCCACATTGAGCCTGAATTTCAGTATCCTTTGCAAAGTGCTCTCACCAACATCTTATCTGCACTGCACAACAGTCCTTCAAAGAAAATTGGATATCTTCAGCCTCATTTTGTAAGTTTGAAAACTGAGGCTTAAATCACACAGCCTTCAAGTGTCAGAACCTGGTCTTGTCATTTTCTGACGTCAAATCCAGCGCTCTTCCCCTACCTGCTCCTTGCCTCCACCCCATAATAGGGCTTCATCCATAGAGTCAGTCCCGTGTATTATCACACTGGATTGTTCACGACGATCCGAAGGATTGGGGGAAGATGGTCTTGCCATCGCTGCTCCCCTCAGCCGCCCACTTATAGACGCTGAGAGGCATGGTTCTTCTGGCAAGAACTGTCTCTGGCGCATCTAACACAAGAAAATCTTTGATCCAAATTTCAGACTCTAAACTCCTTGATTTTTCCCTGTGATGTGGCCTTTAGCTTTGGGCGAGGGGAGAGTCACTTCTTGGAGACCCCCACCGTGCCTGAGCTGGGAGAGGGAGGAAGGGGGTGTCTGTCTGCTCCTGTGAGAACGAACTGAGCTGAGCCATCTGGCCTCCCTGAGCCTCAGACAACGGGGGAAGTGGCGCTTCCCCTCGCAGGGTTGCTGGCCGTGATGAGGTCTGGGTGAGCCACATGGTGACGGGCCCACAGGATGCTGTCTACACAGCCCTTTTCCTCGCTCCCTCGCAGATTCTGCCTGCACCCAACGGTGCTTGAATTGCAGTTCTCACACCCGCCTCATCCCCACATGGGCCTCCTGTGGCTGCCCTCCTTGTTGGAGGGATTGGTGGGGAGGATTAGATTGTCACCTATGACAGAACCTGTTCCCCTCTGCCCTCAACCATGTGGTCAGCTCAGCAGGTTTGCTCTGTGAATCTGCGGCCAGCCCTCACCACTGGGGCCCCTGCCCACACGCCCTTTCTGGCAGCTGTCTTTGCAGTGTACCCACCCACACTTCCTGGGGCCGCACACAGCGCTCACCATGGCTCAGGGCCTTCCCCAGCTACCCCATGCAAACAGGCCCTCTGTCCTCTGCAAAGCACACCACCTATGTCCCCAAGCTTGTGTCAGTTCTATCTGATGACAATTCGTCCGTACACTCGTCGTGTCTCCACCCTCACCTCTGAGGGACTCCAGCGCAGTCTGTCTAGTTCATCTCTGAATGAGCCATAGGACATGAGGTGTGGTGATGGATCAGGAGGGGGCCCAGAGAGACACTGCAGCCAAGGCAGGGGCTGGTGCCTCCCAGACAGAGGCGACACTTGCCTGTGAGGGAAGTCAAGAGGGCAGGGCTGATGGCCAATGAGTAATGGGAGCACTTCCTCAAAAAAGGCCTTACAAACATTCTAGGGACAATTGGGAAAATATAAATATGAACAAGGTGTCAGATGATGTAGTTACCATTTTCAAGTGTGATAATGAAATTATGACTATGTGAGAGAATGTCCTTATTCTTAGAGGATACATGCCAAAGAATTTAGGAATGAAATGTCACAGTGGCTGCAACTTACATTCCAACAGTTAATGTCACACACGCACCATGTGTATATATAAAGGAAGGGAGGAGGAAAATATCTCAAATGTTAACAAATGTCAAATCTGGATGGAGCGCACGTGAATGTTATTGAGCCTCTTCAACCCACACCGCATAAACGGAAATGTTCGTCAGACAAAGTTGAAAGGGAAGACTGGCTTTGATGTTGTCTGGATAAAAACAAAGATAAAAGCTCGACCGCAAGTATAAATGTTAAAAGTCTACTCCTCTCTGGTCCCTCATGATTGGCGTCAGACACACTCTGTAGGAGAGCTGTAGAGAGAACAAGCCCAAGCCCCTCATTTCACCCACAAATAAAGCCAAGCCCAGAGACAGTAAGGGACTTACTCAAAGCCACACAGCCTCACAGCAGCAGAGCTGGGACTGGATTCTCGACGTCCTGCCGCACAGGCCACTTCCTTTTCCCACTCAGGACTGGCCTGTAATTATTTCTGAAAACGGGGGCCAGCTAAATAAGTCTGAATACCTTTTATGGGTAAAAGCTGCCTCCCTGGGAAAAAAGTGTGCAGGCTGTTAGTCAACTTCCCAGCGACCTAAGAGCAAATGATGTTCCTCCAGATGTGACGTGACGGGGAGCTCGCAGCACCACAGAGTAGGGACTTTTCCCTTGAAAGTAACCCCACGCCGCCTGGGGAGAGGACTGCAGGCGTCCCTTCCAGTCTTCCACAGGCAGCAGCTCGGAGTCCACCCTGCACTGATGCCCCGCAGCACCCAGGACCCAGCGCCGAGGCCCCTGCAACAGAGGGGTCGCTGCAGTGGAGCAGCTCCAGGCCCTCAACCCCCGGGGCAGTGGGAGCGACGGGCGGTCGTCATCGCCGTGCTCCTTAGAGCACCTCCAGGAACTGGTCCTGCGCGTTGGGCGAAGGCAGAGCCCACCCTCAAAGAGGAGATGGAAGGAGACAGGTTTTCTGACCACAGGACAGATAGCTAAGGACTGGAAAAGGGGTCATCAAACTACAGCCCTTGGGCCAAATCCAGCCTACCACCTATTTTTGTATAGCCCATGAGCAAAGAATGACTTTTACATTTTTAAATAGTTGGGAAAAAATCAAAAGAAGAATTATATTTTATGGCACATGAAAATTATACGAAATTCAAATTTCAGTGTCCATAAAGTTTTATTGGAACACAGCCATGTTCATTTGCATATGGATTACCTATGGTTGTCCCAATGGGGCAGTTACAATTTAGTGGCATTTCAAGCACGCACTGTGATGTTGTGATATAAAAGACATGTTATATAAACACACACATGGTCTTCATCCCTGAGTGACAGAGGTGAGAGGAGTGTCTGTTATGCATAATAAGTCCCTTTCAACCATACCTGAGTTTACGCTAGCAAGGGGCCTGGGTGGCTCTCTGGACAGCCTCAGGACGAGAGACGGCCGCCAGAGCAACCTACCACGTGATTAGAGGGCTGGAACTTTCAGCCCTACTCTTGACCTCCACGGATTTAATCAATGGTGCCTATGTAATGGAACTTCCATAAAAACCCTAAACTACAGGATTCACAGAGCTTCTTGGTTAGTGAATGCGTCCAAGAGCTGGGAGAGTGGCCCACCCCACCTCCACCGGGACGGAAGCTCCTGCACTCAGGACCCTTCCAAACCTCACCCTATGTAACTCTTCATCTGGTTGTTCATTTGTATCCTTTATAACAAATCAGTAACAGTGAGTAAAGTGTTTCCCTGGGTTCTGTGAGTCATTATAGCAAATTATCAAATCTGAGGATAGGGTCGTGGAAATCCCTAATTTGTTGCCAAGTTAGACAGAAGTGTAGGTAATCTGGGAGCCCACTACTTGCAGTTGGCATCTGAAGGAGGAGGGCAGTCTTGTGGGACTGAGCCCTTAGCCTGTGGGGGTCTGTGTTAACTCCAGGTGGTTAGTGTGGGAATTGAATTGACTTGTAGGACACCCAGCTGGTTCCCACACAGAATTACAGAATTGCTTGATGTAGAAAACCCACATATTTGGTGTCATAAGTATTGTGAGTAGAGAAACAGTTTCCCTTTAGATGCTTCATACCATACCACAACACTTTATTTTATTTTATTTTTACTACCAGCGCATATCCATCACGTCAAAACAAGAAAAGAATAGAAAAGTGAACTTTGAATGTCACACTGTTAAGACACTATGGAGAGCGGATTATTTTGTTATCAAATGAGATAGCACAGCCTTGTATTTGTTATGCAATGAAACTATAGTTGCGCTAAAAGAATACAATACGGGTTGACATTTCCAGACTAAGAATTCATCACGCTATTTCTAACTCCTAGTAAAAAAGTGGTCAAGAAAATTAGAAACTTTAAAGTGAAATATCTCATCATGACAGAATTTCTTCAAAATAAAAATCGAAAATAAGGCTGTGTGCAAAGTAAGTTTCTGAATGGCTCATTTGCTAGCCAAGCGAGGAAAGCCACTTAACTATGTTGAGTTAGTTAAACCACATTTGATTACAGCAGTAAAGAAATGTCTAGAGAAAATAAACTCATTTAAGACTGTTAGCCTTCATTGACAACACTTGCTCAAAGAGTTGAGGACATTGGCAACTACATCAACAGTCAATTAAAAACCAAGCAAATGATTTTGAATGGTTTTCCATGACTTTTGGTGAGTCAACAGATGTTACAGTGGTTGTCAATTGTTTATTTGAGGAGTCGAGGGTGAGTTTGCAGTGAGTGAAGAATTAGCCTCCATGAATAGTGTAGGTGAGGAAGACATTTCCTCTACCTGCTTTGGGTCCTTCTGGCCAGACAACGAATTAAATTCATATGAGACAGAATAACAGGAAAAAATTAAACAAAGTTTTGTGTCACGTATACACAGGAGAGACCCAGAAAAACTGAGTAATTCCCCAAAATGGTGGAAGTTCTCACCTTAAATACCATCCTCAGCTAAAGACAAAGGAGGATGTTGGGGGTGGGGGAAGTCAGTTATGGGAGATCACCAGAAAAGCACAGTAAACGAGAGTAAGGTTATAACGCAGATCTAAGTCCTTGCCTTCCGCATCGATTAAGAGTTTCTAGAGATAAGGTCATCCCCCTTCTTCCTGGTACAGAGAGGGAGACACCTTTACAGATGGACATTTCCCTTACAAATGTAAATGTCTCTTAACAAAGGGTAAGTAAATTCTACTTTTCAGAGTCTCTCTCATGTCTGCAGGTTTGTTTTTTTTTTCTTTTTCTCCCCAAATCCCCCCAGTAAACAGTTGTATACTTTTAGTTGTGAGTCCTTGCAGTTGTGGCATGTGGGACACTGCCTCAACATGGCCTGATGAGTGGTGCAATGTCCACACCCAGGATCCGAACCAGCGAAACTCTGGGCCACCAAAGCGGAGCACGCAAACTTAACCACTTGGCCATGGGACTGGCCCCATCATGTCTGCAGTTTTTAAAAGTAACCAGCCCAAAGTAATCCTCATGCCAAAGAGACACATCTTGGGGTGGCAAATTCCAGTCCCCCAGAATAGTTGGGATGGAATAACTACAACCAAGAATATCTTCAAAGAAATTGAGAAAACACTAATGCAGTGGAATCTGTTAAAATGTATTACAATTGATGGTGGTTAAAATATGTGTTGAACAGAAAAAGCCTTAGCTGGGCAAATTTACAAAGTTTGTAAAACTGGCAGGTGTTTAAAGTCTGTGGCTATTCTTTAGTGGTACTTTGTAGAAAATATTTGAACATATGATGTGCATCAAACCAATAGCATCAACAAGGAGCTTCGCTTGCTTTCATGGTCTTAACCATCATCAGTTGTACGGACTTTTTTCGGAAATAAAAATGTGATATCCTGATTCACCCTACCCACAGCGGTTTGATGGCTTAGCAGCAATAAAGTTTTATGGTGATATTTTGAGGTCAGGGCCGAGATTGACATTTTTCTGAACAAGAAGGACTGTGCTTGTCTACAGAACACGGAATGGCTTTGAAAATTAGATTTCTCTGCAGAATTGATTATATTTCTTAATCAATTCAACCTAGAATTACAAGGCAAAATAGCACTTACATATGAAACATACTGCCATGAAGTCACTTGACAACTAATGTTCAAATCACAAGAAATGTCAAGCCACACATACACTTCCTGTGCTATCAAAGTTAAGATAGGAAATGAGATCTCCATTCTCATACAAATTTGGATCAGATATATTTTCTGAGCTCAAACTACAGTTCCAGGAGTGTTTTTCAGACCTCAATGCAGGACAAAAGAGATTTCCATATTTCAAAATTGATTTAACTGCACAGTTGAAGAGCTCCTATCTAATCTTCAGTTGGAAGTGGTCTGCAATCTAATGGCATGCTGTGCCAGAGGATAAACATCAAGAGAAGAATCTAGTAGAGTTCTGTAAATGTATTCCAAGTGATAAATATGCACAATTAAAAGCATATGCTTGCAAATTAATATCAGTATTTGATAGCACTATGCAAAAAGACATTTTCAAAGATGAAATATGTAGAATTTCACTTACCGATCATCATTAAAAGATGAGCATTTAAAATCCATTTTAATAATAGGCAATACTAACTTTGAACCCCAATTAAGCAAAACGTTACCACCCCCAAAAGAATTCCATTTTCTCATTAGAAGACCTGTATTACCAAAATAAAGGCACTTCGTTCTGAGCTGGCGCTGATACCTCCCATTCCGTTCTAACCCACTGGTTCGGTCTGGCCTTCCCCATTCCACATTTCTATCTTCCTTCTTTCTTTCACAGTAACTCCAGGTCCCCGTCATATTTATTCATTTCCTCAATCCTACACACACATAAAAAGGTTTCATAATTGCTACACCCATGCCATTTACAGTCCCCAGTAGACGGAGATGAAAATGATCAAGGGATGTCCCCAAACCCGGCCTAACGATGTGGCCTGGAGTCGGGGAGATGAAGTTGTTACTGCGTCAGGGAGAGGGGACTGGTGTTACAGGAATCAGCAGTGGCCTCACTGGGGGGTAAGTGAGATCAAGTGTGAATGATTCCCCCGCAGGGAGCCCAATCTTGGAAGCTACTGCGTGGTTCTCTGTATGGGGAAGTTTCATCAATGCAAGATAAATTCTGAAATATCACTGAAGGCACCAGGGAACGGGAGAGGAGGGGACGGAGCTGATGCTGTACCTGGCCAGTCTTCTGTTCTTGTGGCAGCCTGAGTGGTTGTGTGGGTAGAGCCCTATCTGAGGCGCCCGAATGAGGATGCCCATGGAGGCTGAAATCCAGCTCCACGTCTCACCAGGCCACGCTCTTACCCCGGGAAAGGGGCAGCCCCCTCAGACTTCGCACAGAAGCCCTGTGTGGGCGGGAAGGACCGTCCTCTGACTCTCTCACCAGGCATCGTGAAATGCTCTGCAATTGCCTCTTCTAACGGCTATGCTTCCTGTGCCATTGTGCTGTCCCTTGTCCTGTGTGTGGGCACACATGTATGGGTATCTTCCTGTGACGCTGTCTTTGGGATTTCCAGTGATGCGGTTTGTTTGAAGACTCTGCACATATGTAGAAAGTTAATTCCACTTCAGGGAAGATGAGGAAGGAGTGGCCTCCTCTCACAGGGTGGGGCTCAGAAAAGAGATGGTGCCCACTACTCCGATTTTGGCTTTCTTCTTACAGCTCTGTAAAGCAATGCTAAACCGCCATTCCTGGGGCCAAAGGTGGGGAGAAGGGCAGGCTGGGAAAGGCTCACCTGCCTGCATCTCTCGGGCACAGGTCTGCGGAGTGTGTTTGCTTCTTCTTGTTCATGTCCCTTGGAACAAGGTCTGGGACAAGAGCATTCTCAGCTGCAGGTCACGTTATCCTGCCTTGTCTTCATTGTCAACCTTTCGCTGGTATTAGAGGGTAGAGGAGCAAACATAATCTAAGTTTAATAATTTGAAATAGCAGGGTATGACCAGGAAATGACACCCTCAGGGGGCTGGCCTGGTAGTACAGTGGTTAGGTTCACACCCTCTGCTTCAGTGGCCCAGGGTTCATGGGCCCAGATCCCAGGTGCAGACCTACACACCACTCATCAAGCCATGCTGTGGTGGCATCCCACATACAAAATAGAGCAAGATTGGGATAGATGTTAGCTCAGTGCTGATCTTCCTCACCAAAAAAACAAAGGGAAATGATACCCTCAGGCTCTATCCCAACTCAACGAGGAGAAAACAGAAATTTAATTAAATTTAAATTTAATTTTTTGATATTTGTTTTTGTGTTTGGTTTTGTACTCGGCAGTTAACATAGCACAATCAAGCTCTAGAAAATTCAACATTTTAGACAAGGGGCCTTGAGCAGAACCAGAGGCCAAGAAACCACTGTTGCATTTGGGGTTTCTGAGGTCAAAGTTCTGACAAGAAGAAGGTCAGGTTAACTTCCTGAATCTGCTGGAGGTCATTCCCCTACCAGGACCAACGGGACAAGGGGGAATCTTCCCCAGGGACCACACTCAGGGGCAGAGCGAACTTCAGGGAGGCAGGCAGAGATCACTGCAACTTAACCAGGACTAGAAAGGCCTTCAGGCTCTGCCGGAGGGTGGAAAAGCAGAGACAAAGACACCGGATGTGGACTGTGCAGAACGTAAGGCCATGAGCTTTCCTTGAAGACTGTAAGGAAATTGGGGTTTGAGGAAGCGAAAGCACAAAGACCAAACGGAGCCACACTCGATTCAGCATGAGAGTGAAAGAATAGGGGGCCAAAACTCACGTGGTGGTTCAGGCTCGAACTCCAGGGGATGGACATTGAGTAGGGGGAGAAAGAAGCAGCCGGGTAGTTGTGGCACCCTGCTTGCACATTTCTAACTTCTGTAAGTATTCATGGATATGACTGTCTGAGCTAGTTCCCCGTGGACAGACTTTTTGGTTTTGTTTTTCCCCCAAGGATGTGACACAGAACCTCAGCAGTCCATTCAGAAGGACGTTTCTCATGGCTAAGACAAAGGCCACGAGTTGGTTCCTTCTGATGACTAGGTGTCCCGGCAAAGCTGAAGATAAGGAAATATTGTGGCGCTTCTCCTTTTTCTCCCTCTGTCCATGCCTTATCCAAGAGTCTCCATGTCCTCTAACTTTCTGGGGTGAAACTCTCCTTTAACACTCAAATAATAGACCCGTGCTGCCTATCTCCTCCACTGCAGAAGGCTCAGGATCTTCCTCAGAATTCCCACAGATTCCGGGGGCCTCACTTCCTTCTGGACGCCTCTGGCCACCACATCATTGATCTTTACTATCCTTTCATTTCTGGAAGCTGCTGTCCTCTCTGCATGTGCCTTCCCCACATGCAAACACTGTCCTGGGGATTTATTCCCCTGGGTCAGTCTTCCATGTGTTTGGGCATCGGGGATAGAGCTCCCTCGCCATCAGGGACAGGAATTGACTCCATGACCGCATGTTTCTTTAGAACCTGAGTTGCTGTGTTTCTGGGGTCCATCCATCCTCTTCAGGCAGGTTTTTCCGCCATCTGCATACCTCTCCCCACCTGCAGTCAATTAGATTTCCCCTATCCATTTAGCAGAGCCAGTCAGCTCTACTTATTTGGCTCGAACCTCTCACAATTAGGATACAGGGCTCATTTTTTTTTAACCCTGGTGGCCTCACAAGATGCTTTCCTAGCAAACAAGGCTTCTATCCTAAGATGATCTCTTCGGCTCCACCCTAAAATTCAGACACAAGTTCAGCCATGTTTTCCTTTCTTGCTCCAGTGCTGGTAATGCCCTGCTTTGGGCCATGGTGTTCACAGCCTAGCAGCGCTGTCGCTTTGGTTGAAGGAGCAGCCTGGTGCTCACACCCACAACTATTGCAGTGGCTGGTGATTGGCTGACATTCTCTACGTTTCACAAGTGTGCGCCTGGTGTACAGATACCCCTAAGAAGTCTGTTGACAACACTAAATTTTAGAAAAGACAGACATACAAGAGACTTAGGGTTGAAATTAATGAGGGTACTGCCTCAGATCCAGAAGTGAACAGGAAACGGAGTGTCCTATTGCCAAAATATTCACTGCCTCTTCCTATTGGGCCTCTCCCTGTGGGACATCATAAGCCCACCTCATTGATGTCATGGCCACCTGACTTGCCTTGGACAATGAAATGATGGAAACGATATAGCCTTTCCCAAGCAGAAGCTTTAAGAGTTATTGTGCGGTGCCTCCATCTCTCTTTTATTTCCCTCTCTGTCTTGAGGCTGACATGCCCCAGATGGCTCAGCCTGGGTCTCAGAATGAAGAGATGAGCAGCAGAGCCACTGTGGACCCAAGACAGGCATGAATACCAGACAGAAGCAAACCTTTGTTGTGTAAGCCACTAAGATTTTGATATAACTTAGGTGATGGACACAGTGATGTTATATTTTGAAATTTAATTTTAGCCGGAAAAGGATATTTCGTTGGTGGGCCTTTAACTTCATCTTAGTATCTTATTTATATAAGAAGGTTCACACTGTTCAAATTTTATGTTTTATGGAGCTGGTGTAACTAATATGGCTGCATCATTAAATGTTGCTCACTGAATAACTTTCTCAAACTAGTGAGGATGGACTACATTTCAGGGCCATCATTCAAAGGAGCAAAAAAGTGAGTTTCAGTCTAAGATTATGGGACTCTAATTAACGTCGTTGCCTGACAGATTTCAGAGGCTTCTGCAGGCAGTGGCAGAACCACCTATCTCGTTGATAGTGGTTGACTCTGGCCACCCTTGTCTGACCGCTGCCTTTGCAGGGGCAGTCTCACCTGGCCGACACAGGTTTGCCTGTTGGGTCCAGTGAGTCAATGGAAAAAACTACAAGCAGGAAACTGCTTCCTTCCCAGGGAAGGGTTACTAATCTGAGGGAGCAGATCTGTGGACACCACCGGGCCCCACTTACTGGTCCAGGGAGGCTGTGCATTGGTGGCTAAAACCCAATCATTTCGTTCTCTCTTAATTTCCTTCCTTGCTTTGAGACAGTGGGTCAGAACGAAAACACTGGAGAAGGAAACCATGGGAGACACACTTAAAGGACAAAGCATGACCCTCAAAAAGGCAGAGAAAGGAAGGCCAGAAAGGAGGAGGAGTGGCGTGGAGGCTGAGGGGACAGAGTTTCAAGAAGGAGTGCATGATCCCGGGGATCAGAAACAGCAAGGGCCCAGGGGGAATATCTGAAACTCTACGAAGCTTGGCAGTTTGGGAGGGCATGGCATCCTCTTCCAGAACCACATCAGGAGAGTGAACAGGTTAGAAGTGTACTGCAGTGGGGTGAAGAGAGAGTGAAACAGCGACCCAACCACCCCACCCAAATTGCTGAAGAAAGCGAAGGCAGCCCACTTAAACCACGCTTTGAAGGGTTTGGCTGAGAAAAGTGGGGGAAACCATCTAGTGACTAGAGGTTAACCGGAGGATGAGAGCCCCTAAGGCCAAGGGATAGAAGTATTTCACTTTTTCCTATGATGCCTATATTTGTACATTGACTACACCTGATGCTGTTTACTTCCAATACCAAATACTCATAAATCTTCTTGACATCCAGTTTCTTTCACTCATCCCTTGATTCCTACTCTCTGTTCCCTTCCCCTGCCCTAGAAACACACACACGCATATGCACACACATGCACACTGACAAATAAATGGCAAGCAATAGGATATACTAGAGTATGTGAGAAGCCATTTGGTATAAACCTAATTCGGCCTGACTTGTGAACTTGAGAGTGTGGCTGGTCAATTCAATTAGAGACAAGTGGGGTGGGGGGTTGTACCTCTCAGGCCAGAGTAGGGAAACCCCCTGGTTGGGAGGCCACTGCTGCTGTGTTCCCTTGGACACTGTGGCTGCTAGGAGGAGGGGCAGTGGGGAAATGTGAGCAGGGCAAGCAGAAAGTCTTTGTTCTGGTATCCTCCTTAATTGATTTTTTCCAAAAGGGCCTGACATGGCCGTTGAGCATGCCTTGTGTATCTGCTTTAAGCCTTTGCTGTGTCCCAAAGAAAAGAACAAATGCCCTTAAGATAAATGTGCAACTTCCCCCACATTGGTATTTTCTTAAGGATAAGCCTCTCTCCCTAGGCTAGGAATTGATTTCTGCGCTCACCCTGTGACCACCCAGCTCAAGAAAACAGACCTGCCACCCTGCTGTGTGCACGGAGACAGCAGACCTACCACCTGCTGTGTCCATCAGTCGCTGCTGTGCCGACAGAGCAGTCTCACGACTAGTGTAAAAGGGACATTTCAATCATGTGAAACATACTCTTTGAGGATATATAATCACTCTGTACACCCCACTTCTTTAGTGCCCTTCCTTCCTTGGAGAAGGAAGGCCCCAGGCTATATGGTCCTTACCTTTGTCTCAGAATAAACTCACCCACATTTTCATGTATAGATTGGTTATGGATTATTTTCGTTGACAACACTCACACATGCATACACACGCACATTCACCCCTGCACATGCTCACACACACCCATACACACACACAGACAACTATGTGAATGACCAACCAGATGCCCTTGGGGAGAATGGTTGCTCAGCCTGTCCTTAGATTCCAGGCCATCGGGCATCATACCCAAAGCTGCAGCTGCTGAAGGAGGAGAAGTTGGCCCTGGAAAACTTGGAAGGAAAAGTCCAGCTGTACAGGTGTTTGGTCAGACATGTGACTTCAGTATAAAATTCTAGAAAATATGAACGGCACTTTATAAGGAATGAAAATCAACAGCATTTCTCATTTTATTTCTTGCTAAGACGACAGCGGAAACTGTGAAAGCAGATGAGTCTGGCGAGCATCACTCTCAGGAAGGGGGTGAGGGCTGGGAGCGGCGAGGGGCTGAGGCTCCCCCAGGGACACCGGGCCGTCTTCTCTGAGTTTATGCCCTCAGGAAGGCGCAGGCTTCCAGAAGCGCTGTGGGACACAACAAAGCAATAGATTCAGAAACTGACTTCCTCTTTTTTTAGTCAATAAATCAATTAAGGAGGATACCAAAACAAAGACTTTCTGCTTGCCCTGCTCACATTTCCCCACTGCCCCTCCTCCTAGCAGCCACAGTGTCCAAGGGAACACAGCAGCTCTGGCCTCCCAACCAGGGGGTTTCCCTACTCTGGCCTGAGAGATACAACCCCCCACCCCACTTGTCTCTAATTGAACTGACCAGCCACATTCTCAAGTTCACAAGACATTGATGGTCCTCTAACTTCTTCTGGAATATGAGCCATTAACAACATGGTCTTCACACAAATCTGTTTGCAACAGTGTTCACCTTCTCATTCATTCATTCACAAATACTTGCTGAGCCCCTGCTCTGTGTGAGTCACTGTGCTAAATGCGGGGGTTTCAGCCTAGACAGACAGGCCTTGCCCCAACGCGGCATAGGGCCTATGCAGTTGGGAGCTGGCTGCTTACAGGAATAGCCCCACAGCCACGTTTCTCCAAGGGCAGTCCTAGAGCCAGCTGCCTCACAATTCCCTGAGATGTCGGTGGTACAGAGCAGGGTTTCTCGACCTTAGCACTATTGACATTCCGGGCCGGGAAGTGCTTTGTTGTGAGAGCTGCTCTGTGCTTTCTTTAGCATCCTTGGCTTCTACCCACAGATACCAGCAGCACTCCCTAAGTTGTGAGAATCAAAAATATCGGCAGGCATTGCCAGATGCCCCCTTGGGGGCAAAATCAGTTAAGAACCACTGATACAGAGATTCTTGGCCCGAACCCCACCCCTGGACCACCACCCCCTCAATGCCTCTGACTCCCTGGGTGAGGCACGGGGAAAAAGGAATCTGGATGAACCCAGTGCATGCTGAAATTCGAGAATCATCGCCTGGAGCCTGACAATACTTTGCGATGTCTTCTAAATGTTTTAAAGGATTAAATTATTGTCAATACATTTTCCTGGCTAAAATGTCTTTTGAGAATTTATGTTCTCAAATATAGTTGGTATTTATGGTAACTGTCTAGAAACCAGAATTTATCATTTCTCATTACATATGTATATATATTTATGTACATGTGTGTATACACACACACTCACACTTCATTTTACTGAATAAAGTTAATAAATAAAATAAAATGAATGATCAGTTTCTAAAAACTCCGTGACAGTCACTATCAGCATTATAAAAATCTAGCATATTATCTACTACTTTAGTTTATTCTCTTAATTCTTTCACCTTATCAATGAGACTGCCATTTCCTGAGGCACAGAAACGCTATATTGCCTTAACATTTTATACCCATCTTCATTCCTAGAATGCTGTCTGGCCCTCCAATCTTGACCTTCCCCCATGGTGGTTTCTCAGTGACACTATCTATGTCCACTTACGGGAGCTCGAGCAGCGTCTCAGATTAGTGATGGCCGTGACATACTCTGATCCCAAATATTGCTCATATGTTGTTTTGCCTTGGAGTTCAGCCAGACATTCAGTGTTGTCGTTGAACAGAAGGTTTTTGGTTTCAGACTTGAATAAGCAAAACTTGCCTGGGCAGTCAGGTCCATTTCCTCCAAACTGATCCTGTGTCCAAAAGGCCAACAGTCAGTGAGCAGCCAAGGAAAACAGGAGAGTTTACGGATTGGGGAAGGCCAAGGACATGTCTTCCATCCAGGATCAGCCCTGGGAAAATGGTGGGGCAAAAGGACCTGAGTCCTAGAGCTGTTCCACTGCCTTGGCTGGGTCTTCCGCTGCCTGTGTCCTCTTGCTGCCCATGCCCCAGGTGGGAGACGCACCCTGAGCAGCGTCCAGGCCCCTCACGCTTTCTGATCTCACCTCCTGCCATCTCTCCTGTCTTCTTAGTTTGTGGCCTCTTCCCTTAGAACTTCTTCTAAGTGACTAGATGACGGCTGAAGATTTTTGAGATCTGCCCCCAAAGCTGGTCACCTATAGAATTCTAATAGGCCAGCTCTCCCAGAGAGGCAGTCTGCACGGGAAATCGTCTCTGCCACTGACCAGATCGTTGCCTTGGGCAAGTCACTTAGCCAACTTGGCCACAGTTCCTTCTCCATGCCCAGGGCTCCTGCAGGGGTGAACTATGAGAACCAAGCACCTCAGTGACAGCAGACCAAGGGAGTGTGCCACAGTGAGGGCTCCGTGAATGCCAGTTTGAGACCTATTATTACCATTCCAGGGCCACCGTCTTTAAAGCACACTTAGAGATCTGATGTTTTAACACAAGACTAGAAGCTCTAATAGAGAATCACAGACTTGAAGGAAATTGCAGGATTTCCTTCAAACCACTTCACATAGAGAGCCTTAAATCTATAGGAGCTCTGGGTTTGCTGTTTTTCAGAGATTACACATGCAGGGCCTTGTCTAGAACATTGCTCAGTTGGCCCAGGCTCAGGAAACATCACCAGAGTAAATCACGCTCCACGTTGGCATGAGGGAGGAAGGCTCAATCGCCTGCCTCATTTGCCTGAAGAACAGAAGTAAGGACAAGGAGAGAAAGCATCTCCAAGCCAGGCAGTGAGCACAAGTTCAGGTGCATGAGACTCCGGGCAGAAGTCAGGTTAGTTCCAGAAAGCCCAGCATCGGAAGCCTCTGTTGTCCTCATCGAGGCTCTGTGCAGCGCCACAGCATGAAGCAAATACTGTCATCAGCAGCTTCAAGCAGAGGGACTAGAAAGAATCACCGGGCATTGTGATTGTCCCCCTAACAGGAGCCCACGCAGTTAAGAAAGGGCAGGAGGCCCTGGTGGTCCATACCTGTTGGAGGAACAGCACCTTTTTCAGGTGTTGTGCCCTATCACTCTGAGATACCACAGCATGATTTGGGGCCCTGGCCAGGTGGCAGCTCTCAGCCTCAGCCACAGGTTTCCGGGTGCCATCAAGGCACAGTAGCTCAAAGTCCTCCTGCTTCAAATCCTTAGCCCACGGTTCACTGTTCTTTCCTGGGGAGAGAATGAAGGCAGCATCAGCCACGGTTGCCCAGTATAGCTAAAGGGTCCTTTCTGGGTGTATGTGACCATCCAAAGGCCTCTTAAGATGCACACACTGAGGTTGCAGTGATATAAAGGAGACAGAAGGCAGCCTCATCCTGCACGAGCGAGCCGAACTCCAAACATAGCAAAGTTAGTGCTGCGTCCATGCAATGGAATGGAATTCAGCCATAAAAAGGAGTGAAGGACTGAATCATGCTACAACCTGGATGAACCCTGAAAACATGATGCTAAGTGAAAGAAGCTAGTCACAAAAGGCCAGATATTGTAGGATTCCATTTACATGAAATGTCTAGAATAGGCAAATCTACAGAGACAGAAAGTGGATTGATGATTGCAGCTCTGGGGAAGTGACCACTAATAGGTGCAGGGTTTCTTTATGGGGTTATGTAAGTGTTCTAGAATCAGATTGTGCTGGTGGTTGCACAACTCTGTGGTTGTGCTGGAGACCACTGAACTGTACACTCTGAATGGGTGGATTTTACAGTATGTGAATTGTATCTCAATAAAGCTGTTAAACATTTTTTTAATTTTTAAAAAGGAAATTCTCCACCTGTGCCATATTTTCCAGTGAGTTCCAGAAAAAGAATAGCTGGTCTAAGTTTAAGAAGAAATTATTTTCTTTCCTTTCATATTCAAACACTCTTAGTGTAACCAGAGAAAGGACAGGAACAACTATGGGTTTATCAAATATATTTAGTCAATTCCAATAAAATACAGTTGTAAAATCCCAGAGAAGCTTAAAATTAAATTTGACATCAATCTGATCCATGGAGGTCACTTAGATTAATGGTTCATAAATTCAAAATGTAATCGTATGCATGTTCGTGTGTGTGTAAATACAGGTTCATCGTTCAGGTCCCTGCTTCTCTCCTTCTGTCCTCTCCCCTCAAGAAAACACTTCATCCATTCTCTTAGCTTTGTCTATTTGATATTGAGATCATTCCACATTTATATGTCCATTATGTGTCCTCAATGCCTCTCCCGAGAGACGTGAGGAGGGAGGAGCGGCCGTGACTGTTGGTGCCTTCAAAGGAGGGAGGCAGACAGTTGAGGCACTTCTTTCTCAGGGGACGAAGTGGCAAGTCATCTGCTGAGGAGGAGGGGTGGGGAGGCTGAGTGGGGACTAAGGAAAGAGGTGCAGGTCAGAAGGCAGCAAATGGCTAGGAGTCTTGAATTTGGTCATTCATATTTTCATCTAGAGATCAGAAGGGAGAGTGCTTATTCAACACTGCCTGGTAGGTTGGCTATCTTTCGTCATCTGCCTCTGCCTGTGTTCTGTCCCTGTTCACTCCTAAGGAGTTTTGAGACGAGGGCTCACGTGGGGCTGAATGAAGGCCACTACTTCCTTTTGTAAACGGGAAATCTTATTCACATATGCTCAAATTTTTTTTAGTATCATCCACATTCAGTGTCCCTTACGTGGGGACAGGCAGATGCTGCGCTTCTGTGGCTGACGAGACAAAGCCGGGGAGACAGTTACTACTGAGTATGGCTGGCGTGTGTGTGTGTGGCAGGTGGGATGGGGGAAGAGATCGCTTCCAAAATCAAGGCGACCCTTGTAGATGTTACCATGTTGCATGCTGAGATACAAAACTTCGGCATGAACTCGATCAAAAGTCTGGCAAAGGGCATATAGCTTCCCATCTGCAGATGTGAACACTAGCATGTGTTGTGAGGCCAAAGACTCTGCTCTGAAGGGGAAAGAGAAACATCTTCACTCACCATCTGTGTTCTGCAGGACAGTGACATCTTTCACAAATGCAACGTCTCCAGCCTTCTCAGCCAGGCACCTAAAATATTCCAGAAAACAAACTCAGTGCCAGAGAAGAGAAACTATTAGAGTTTTCATAAATATCTATAATATATATTCCAAAATCTGAAACTTGAAAGTAAACATAGAAAAGATAAAGATGAAGATTTTCAGGAACTTATGGTTTAAAATGGAAGATTGAACATACACGTATACTTTCCTGCCTTCTAAAATCCCAATAAAATGACATTAATGAGATTTTTTAAAAAGCCATAAGCCATGAGGGGTGGAGGGTGGGGAGAGAGAAGATGATAGTGATAATGTTTGAAAGTTAAGAGAGCAAACGGATGAGCAGTAATTGACCCAGCAGACCAAAGAAAGCTGTCACATAGGGTGGAGTGGGGGAAGCCTAGAAGAAAGCTGCTGTGCACAGCAGAGCTCCAAAAAGACTCAGCAGTTACAAGGGCTAGGTCTCACTGAAAGTGGCTGACAACGGGACCCGAAAGAGCCTGCAGAGATGCAGTCTGGGTGCCCTCCCGTTCCACGCAGCTGGGAGACGGCTCCCCACTCGCCTGGCGGAAGGCTGAAGGTTTGTTCATGGGGAAGTTGAACCTGAATAACACTATGAACTAGACAACCAAACACAGCTGAGAGCAGAGGCCCAACTCGGAAATCAAAGAGTGGAGCGAAACTATAGCCAGAAGGTTGAACCACAGCCCCTCGCCCCAGCTCAGCCTCCCAAGAAGCAGACAGAGGATTCCTTGTCTGGAGAATCTGATCAACTCAAGGAAAACATCTATAGATTCTGAGATTTGGATGCCCCACAGTGAAGTGACACAAACCAAGTGCCCTACAGTGAGACCTACACTCGCCAAGACGTGGCAACTGATGCAGAACTAACAGTCAGCTCTGGTGCTTCACTCTTAAATATGGGAAACAGCCAGAGGCCATTGGTCTTTGAAGAAAGACAAGAAAAGATGGAAATCAAAGCAATTATACTCAGAGGATACAGTGACAACATAGGAGGGAGAGTAAAACTTTTTAAAAATACTACAATTGATGTCATTAAAGAGATGAAAGAAAGGCAGCACTCATAAAAGAAGAACAGGAGGTCTAAAAAAGCAGCAGTCAGAACACAAAAAGAATTCTCAGGAAGTAAAAACTAATAATCAAAAAAATTCTTAAAAATGATATAATGATTAGAAGCTTAAACTGAGCAAATATCCCAGAAACTAGAAGATACAGAGCAGATAATAAAAAAGAAAGAAAAAGAAAATGAGATGATAATCTAGGAGAGTCTATAATTTAAGAATTAAAGTTTAAAGAAATATTGGAGATCCAGCCCTGACGGCCTAGAGGTTAAAGTTCGGCGCACTCTGCTTTGGCAGCCTGGGTTCTGTTCCCAGGTGTGGAACCACACCACTCGTCTGTCAGTAGCCATGCTGTGGCAGCAGCTCACAGAGAACTGGAAGGACCTACAATTAGAATATACAACTATGTACTGAGGCTTTGGGGAGGGAAACAAAAGAAAGGCAAATTAGAGAAAACAGGAGGGAACTTATCAAGTAAATAATGAAGTAAAATTTCCCAGAACTGAACAACTTGAGTTTCCAGATGAAAAGGGTCCACCAAGTGCCCAATCTAATGAATTGAAAGAAGACTTACATAAATAGCATTATGAAGTTTCAGAACATTGGAGATAAAAAAAAAATAGTTTTTAAAACTAGTATTTATTTTTTTATTTTTAAACCCAAAAAGTTTTCAAGAAACTGGTTTTAAAAGCATTTTACCTTTGATGAAACCCAAAACTCATTTTTCCTAAAGAATAGTTTTCATTCGTTGTTAAATCTCTGTACACTTAGAGAGAAATATAAATCCTATGTGTCTGATTTATTTATTCTTCACAAAATATTCTTTGTGTGACTTGTTTGTCTAAGACATTTCATAAACTTTAAAAGCTTATTCTCTCAGAATCAGGAAGCCAAAAGTAAATTGCTGAAAACTCAAACAAAAATTTTTTTCAAAAAGAAAGAAAGTCATACGCAAAGAATCAGGAATCAAAAATGGCATCAGATTTCTTAACAGAAACTCTAGGTTCAGAAGACAATGGATTAATGCTTTTAAAATTTTGTGTTTGCTATATTTTCTGACTTTCTATGTTACATTCTGGATTAATTTTTTCACATATCTTCCACTGCATTACTTCTCTTTTTAGCTATGTCTAATCTGTTAGACTGGTCAATTGGACAGCTAATTGCAATTGCTTCCCCCGCCCCCCTTCTAGAAGTTCTATTTCTTCCTTTTTAAAAATATTGACTTGTTTTTTCCTGCTGGATTTTGCTTCTGGTGACTTTTTTCGCTGTGTGTCTGGTTAATATTATACTTAATTATAATTATTATTATATTTAAATATAATTTTCACCGTGTACTTCTCATTGTTATTGAAAGAGTATTTTTGAGCAGTCTTTGAGGCCTAACCTGAAGGTTCCGGACAGGTTCCTAAGGGGACCACTAGCCTGACACCACTTAGATAGAAATGTGAGTTGAGAATGTCCAGACCATCCTATGGCACACAAGTTTGAGCTGCAAATCCATGCAAGAGCTGGCTCATGGTTTCAATTTCTCAAGGATGGTGTGTATTTTCCTCTCTGTATTCCTCAGCATCCAGGCAACCTGAAGGCCCTGGGAGAAGGCATGGAAGTCACTTCTCATTCACTCTTACCTTAAAGGCGCATGTAACATCTAGGTTCAAATTTGTCAGAATAGGTAAATGCCCTCAGGACAAAGTGCCTCCACTTAGCTCTCTGAATTCCTATTTTCCCTTAGATTTTAGCCTAACAATCCCTTATTACTTTGTTAGTTATTCAATGTTCTTAAGAACGTGTGTATGTGTGTACTTAATCAGGCATTTTTGCTTACTTTTAGTGTGAGAGTTGGTCAAAATAGCCTAATGCTACCATTTCCCAGATACAAAAATTCTGTCAAAATTCCTTAGGAAAATGCTCTCCAATCTACACTTAGTAACCCAGCCAAACAATACGTCATTTGAAGGGTAGAATAAAGATAAATTTTCAGACATGTAAATGCTGAAAAAACAGCAACTCAAGAAGACGTGTTCTGTTCCAACAAAACCAAGAGAGCTAAAGATCTAAGACCCAAGGCATAGGCAATTTAACATGAAGTAAGTCAAAGGGAAATCCCAGAACGATGGTCAACGGGACTCCTCGGACCACAGATG
Source organism: Equus quagga (assembly GCF_021613505.1). NCBI lineage: Eukaryota > Metazoa > Chordata > Mammalia > Perissodactyla > Equidae > Equus > Equus quagga. Next base: position 139,341,026 of record NC_060267.1, on the reverse strand, counting down.
TGCAGAAGGCCTAGACGGCACCGGTCCAGAGGAGGGCAAGAGGATGGCAGTCTTCAGAAGCCACGCTCCCAAGTAAATGACGAAACTGAGACGGCACCTGCTCTACTTGTGTCTGCATCGTCAGGGGATTTAGACTACTGATAGAGGGTTTTGAGATGAATTAGTCATTTTTTTAGAAAGCACAGAAAACTAAACAAATAAATAGTAAGACGTCTATTAACTCCAGAGTAAACAAACACTTTGTACAGTAAGGGAGATACAATCTTACATCACATATTTAATATGAGAATGATATTTACACACTCAAAATAATGTAAGCCCTGAATATGACATCATCTTCTTGGGTAGTAAAAGGAGGTGAAGTTTGTGGCTGAGGGGTAGAAGAGGCGTAGGGCAGTAGGAGGCTACGTCTGCTTCCATAACAGAGAGTCAGCAGAAGACAGCCGACAGCTAAAAATTTAAAACCAGCAATATTAGGATGTTAGTTAGAAATAGAAAGGTAAATAGGACTTCTGGTTCCAGCTTTCAATTTGAAGAAAAGACAAAGCATTTTCTTCTAGTATAAATAGAAATACTAAAGTGTAGGTGTTTCTAGTGAAATAATGCCTTGCCGTAGGTTTGAAAAAAACCCAAAACATGATTCTTTGGGGTTTTTATCAGACATGCCTACTCTATATTTCTGAGTGGAATCACATCACAAATATTCCATTTGAAAATCCTTAGTCTATTAGAGATATGTTTGTATAGTCACAGAATACTTTTTTTATGAGTCACTTAGAGTACCGTAAAAGCTACCTTTATATCATCCCATCACTGGAGAGGCGGCTACTAAATTTATACTAAAAAGTTCAAAGACCAGCTTGGCCACCATCCTTCTTGGATACATGACGCCATCTGGTGGTGAAATATATTCGTGGAGAAAAGCGACTGGGGAGGACTCAGTGCCCTTCAAGCACTGATAGCACCGCTGAGAAGCAACCTCCAGACGAATGGGATTGTAAAACACAGGTTGGACAGTTACTGTGGATCACCAAGTGGTTATAAGTGGTGAATTCTGAAAATTTATTTTTCGGTTACTTTCCACTTCACTAGAGAAGAATAACACTGCAATACTACCTTCTCTGCCATTTCTAAGGCCAAAATCAAAGAGAAAAGTGAAAAGTAAGACATAATGATGACCTAGATGAGAGGAGAGTGGTGGCTATGGGAAAGAGAATTCTTCCCTATAAAACTGAACTACAGGAAGGACTTAACATAACACATACTCTACCCATTTGACTTTTAAGCTGAGGACCTTGAGGCCCAACAAGGTTGACTTTGGCTCCAGGCCATAGGAAGGAGCCCAGCAGAGCTGAGGTCAGAGAGCCCTGGTGCCGGCCTCCACTCTCCAGAGTGGTGGATGTGGTGAGAGGAGCCCTCACTGGTGCTGCCCATTAGCCAACCCCCAGGCTGACCCTGGCTCTGCTGTGACAGGCCACTTCTGGCCCCTTGGAAATGCAGTGCCAAGATGCTGGAGGACAAGGGACACAGCCCTATCCTCGTGAAGTCCGGCCACAGCACTCACCTGAAAGCCCCAGTGTAGCCAGAGTATCTCTCCTCGCTGTTGGGCATGCACTTGTTCTCATTCTCGTTGTTGCCAACACATAGTGCACAGAGACTGGATTGTGGGTCAGCTCCAGGGGCACAGCTTTGACTAAAGAATTTATCTGGAGAGAAGAAACATGGGAAGTCAGCTCTTCCTACCTGAGTCAACGTAAACAACCTCTACTTAACAGGTGACACAGCTTGATTTCAGTTCATTGTATTGCCCAGGACAGATAGAACACAGTCACTATCACAAGTAGTGGCTTGTTACCACCAACCCAGGACCCACCAGAAACCAGAAAAGCTTCAGACTGTATGCACTGACAAGAAGCCGGACTGGGGATTGGGAAGAGAGTCTGTGACTTCTACCCAGAGGGTCCCGTCATCACAGCCTCAAGCTGGGGACTCAAGTGATGAACTTGATGGCCATCTGCAGCAGACCCTACTGGTTACCTACTCCAGGATCTGATTTCCCCTTTTCCTCAGTAATGGCAACCCTTTTTACCTGGTCATCTGGTCCCTTAGAATAAAGACTAGCCTTATCAGATGCCCTATGGCTAGCACAGCCATGTGGCTACATCCTGGTCAGTGAAATATGAGCAGGAGTACTGGGGGCCAGTGTCTTGGAAACATCCTTAAAGGACAGCTGGCACATGCCTTTTGCCCCTTCTCCTTCCCTTCCTTCATCCTGCATGTGGAATGGATAAGCGGGGACTGGACCTCCAGTTGTGACATGGGCCATGTGAGGACCTTGAGCATGGAAGCCACCTGTGTCAGAGTAGCCAGAAGTCTGAAGCCTGGGTCCCTGACACTATGTTGTCATCATACTAGCTCTGGACAATCCACCTCTGGGCTTCCCCTACATGAAAGAGAAATAAACTTCTGTCTTGTTTAAGCCTCTAATACTACTTGGGGTTTCCTGTCCTTGCAGCTGAACCTAACCTGAACGAACTCATCGTATGATTTAACTCACATGAAGGAGTTAATATGGATTAATATAGGTTAAGAAGAGAGGAAACAAAGGTGACAAGCAAGCCCTGCCCCCATGAGCAAGTAGCACCCATGGCCAGCCTCGTGCAGCCCCTGAACTGGAAAAGCCACACCATGTGCCAGTCTCAGGAAAAGGCTGGGGAGCACCTCATTGAAGTCCTGGCAGCTTCCCCACAGCTCAGAGGCAGCCAAGGGGGCTGGAGAGAGCGACAACAGTGTGCACTGCTGGTGAGGAACAGAGCCACTTGCAAGCCTGCCCGAGCCAGGATCACAAATCCATTTAAAGGGTAGCAGGACCCCACCTGAAGAGATGCCTGCACAAGAGGTGAGCCACCACAAGAACATGCCACACGCCATGTCACCGGGCCCATAGCAGGCAGGGCACGGCTTATGAACGCAGTGTGAGCATGGGGTACAGCAGGTAGAGAGGCCCCAGAAGCAGGCTGGGTCAGAATCCCTGAGGTCTTATTTGGTTTCCTTTGCAGTGTGGAGTAAGAAGTCAGTCTGTCTAGGAACAGAAGTCACCTATCATGAGGTAGGCAGGGGCCTTTGCCCAAATTAGCAAGCCAGCACCCGTGAGGAATTTAGATCTGGAGCTCTAAGAGCCAAAGAATAACATTTGGACATCTCAGAATCTGCATCCATTCTTAGGGTGCAGAGAGACAGACTGATATTCCAGTGTTTGACCTTGGGGTAGGGTGGATGGGGCATGGGGAGTGCTGTGGGGAGAACTGCTCAGTGCATCCATCCATGACTGAAGGAGGCAGCCACAGGGACAGCCTGCTTACACCAAAAGGGGCTGCGGGCCACAGTCAGCCTACAAATCCCCGCATCCCCCCCAAACTTTCTACAGCTCCATGTGTCTACCCCTCAGGATGACCCACCCACGACTACCTCAGGAATCCTTACCAAACTTGCAGGAGCCTGTCTGGTTGAAGAGCAGGCCCATGGGGATGTTCCAGCCTGCGGTCCTGCCCACGCCGGTATGACAGGACTTCTTGCCACTCAGAGAATTCCAAGTGAGGTCAGCATCTGATTTCCTGACAACCGCCACTGCCAGATACCCTTGGATGACAGAAGAGCAAGTCTTAACCTCCAGAGGGCCTGGCACATGGGCTCTATAGTGCAACTGTCTTTGGCAACCCAGGCCAAAACAGGCCAAGAAGCATCACCAGCAATGATTCCCCCAGACAACTGGCCATTGTCAGGTAGACCAAAAAGGCTTAAGCTGCTGCTCTATGTTAAGGTGAGACTGATCTGAAATAGGAGGAAAAGTTGATCCTTTAGGTGATTGCTGGGGACTGTCGTCGACCAGCCACACACTGTCCGTGAGTTACAAACCAGGAGTTCACCTTTAGATAAAGGCCACTAAAGCATTAAATGCTGAACAAGTGCGACCCCAAGAGTACATAAATCACCGACTGCAATATGCATCGGGCCAGAGCAATGACAACCACCAGACCAAGTGCCCCGTGGATGCAGGGGGTGTGTCTCCCTGTGCTGAGTGTGAACCAGCCCCGCACTGTGAGAGGGTCAATGTGGTGGCAATCCTCCTCCTGATTGAGTGCACCTGACACACCCCTGCTGGGGGCAGGTGGGGAGCTCTCGTGAAGCTGAGTAAGCACCAACTCTAGCAGGCAGGTGGGTGTGGTGCACAGAGCATGGTATTTAGCAACAGAGCCCCTGGTGCAAGGCCAGGATCTGCCACAGTATCATCGATGGCTGTGAGTGAGATCCGGCGCACTTCAGGAGACTACTTGGGCCAGTGTCCCCTCATCCATCTGAGATGGGGATGTAACACCCCTCCTTCCATGTGGCCAGGACACAATGAGAAACTCTGAAAGTTCTCTGTCATGTGTGAACATCTACATAAATGTTAATTATGATTACTTATCTACAAATTATTTGCATCTTCAAAAGAACTTATGGCTTCTATGGCTGCTTCTCTTTCCATGAGGTTTTAAAGTTGCTGCCACCTCCTCCTCCAGCAGCAAGAACTTACCCTTCAGCCTGAAAACCACCAATTCCCACTCACCTTCTGGTGGTCTGTGCACACAATCTGGGGCATTGCTGTTCTGGGATTCTAAAAGAATAAAGGCAAGCACAAGATCATTAAACACTCAATTTTATTGAGAAGTCACAAACTTCTCAATCTCAACAATACAGAATCAGATCCGAAGAGACTGTCTGAGCAGTTCCGTGTAGCAGAGATGCATATACGTGCTCACCAAAAGACACGGACACAGATGTTCATAGCAGCGCTATTCACAACAGCCACCAACTAGAAATTGCCTAAATGCCCATGCACGGCAGAACGGATAATAATTGCAGCGGAGTCACATAATAGAACACTAATGAGACTGAAGATTCTACAGCTACACACTTATATGGATGAATAACACCAATGTAATGCTGAGCAAGAGACATTAAAAAAGCACATGCTGTGCCACTCCTTTGACGTAAAGTTCAAGAACAGGCAGAATTGATCTAAACCGTTTGAAGTCAGGAGTCATTAGCCTTACTGGAGTATGAGAGCTGGGGACAGGAGGCACAAGGAGACTTGAGAAACTTGCTGTATCTTGATCTGGGCACTAGTGCCCAGGGCCGTACCAGTTTGAGAAACGTCATTGAGTTGTACGTTTCTGTGCACTTTTCCTCATGTATATTTTACTTTACTAAAATCTTTTTAAAAATTAAGAAGAGGAAACCAATCTGTGCTTTGTCAGTTCTCAATACCATAGGCTCTGTAGGTAATACGGCCCCTTTCATTTATTCTTTCCCAATTCTTCTGTTTGAATGTATCCTTCCATCTTAATATGTCCCCTGGACCCACGAGTAGGGTCGCTTGTCCCTACCCCCACCCCCATAGCCCAGAAGAAATAAACCTGAGAGGACCCTGCCCCCACTTACTTTGGTTCTCTGCCAGGACAGGCACCAAACCACACTTGCCCGCAACGTAGATAAATCCTCCATCCAAGTTCAGCGCATCCGCTTCTCCTTTCTGCAGAAGCAAAGCAGGTTGCCAGCCTCACAGTGACACTGTTTCCTGTCCCACCTGTCTTTACATCTCTCCGAGAGAATGGCTTTATGTCAGAAGTCCCAATGAAGCAGCAAAAACAAGCAGGGGTTGTTTGAACTGAGCACCCAAAGGAAACCCCACGTGCACTACTAATTCTCTACTTAGCCCCACATGCCTTTCATGCGGTCACTTCATTGGAAAGACCAGGAGCAGCTTTCACCAACTCTCTGTCCTCTGAACGAAACCCTTTCTATACTCGGAGCCCTCTTGGGACACACCCTCCTGGACCAGCCTCATTCACCGGAGAAACAGATGGGAACAGCTAGCTTCATCAAGTCTCAGCTCACTGGCGTTACATTCAAAGTGCAGCGCAGAATTTGTCCAACAAATGAGCACAAATCATTAAACGGGCTCACCATCAGAATGCATGAGCCCACACTCCATCACTGGAAGATGGATCCATCAAGATGGCAAAACTCCCTCTTTGGCCCATTAATAATTTTTTTACCACTATACTAATTAGAGATGTGGATGAAGATTTCTATTCAAGGATGGGCATCACAGGGCTACTGATAAAAAAATCTAAGGGGACAAGGAGGAATAGGGTCATGGCTAACCTGAGCCACATACACACAAAAGATACTCTGAAATCATTTTTTAAAAAGTGTTTTCAAAGAATATGTATTCACTTGGCAAAATGGCCTTGATACACTGTAAAGAGAAAAGAACTAAACCCCACAAAACTCGTGTGATCTAGTATTGTTGCGAGCCTATGCACAGATGTACCGAGAAATCCTGGAGAGGGTAATTATCAAAACTTGAACCCTGGTGTCTCTCTGTGTGAGGTCACAAGTGGTTGTTACCTATTTATTGCTCTTACATCATACTTTTCTCTATTTTCCAAGTTACCTACCAGCATCGTGAGTTGCTCTTACAATCAGAGGAGTGAAAAGCCCACAATACACAGTTTTTAACAGACAGCTGCGCCTGTTTGCACACCGCGCGCTGCCCGCGCAGACCCCCCGCGGCAGACCCTGCCTCAGCCGCGGGCAGCGCCTCCGAGCCCGAGCCGGGACCTGCGGGCCGCTAAGGAGCGCGCGGCCCCACCTGCAAGTGCCGCATGCTCCCACTGCGTGGAGTCATCACCTACCAGGACCAGGGCGATGCACTCCTCGGTGGTGGACGCCGAGGCGCAGGCCACTTTCCGGTTGCTCACGTCGCTCCACTGCTTGCACTTGCGCTCCTCCTCGGGGCCCACGGCGCACCATACAACCCGCTCGCGCCGCGCCGCCACCTCCGCCGCCGCTGCGCAGAGGGACACAGCCGGTCGGCAGGGGCCCTGAGCCTTGCGGGGGACGCCCAGACGCCGCGGACCTCCCTGGAGCCCGGGATCCACTCGGAGCGCCCTTCCTGCCTGGACCCTCCACGGGAGCTACTCCCTCCATGGAAGAGTTGGCCACCTGCTCCTCTCCCCCTCCACTCTCAGCTCCACAACCCTTTCTTCAGGCAGGCGCAGCGCCCTTGTTTCTCATTTCCGTTCCTTTGGAGACTTCCCCTGGCTTCTAATCCACCCTTCAGTCCTTACTGTAATGATTTGCCTGATAGCTCCGTCCCATGGGATAAAAGCTCCAGGACGCAGTGGCAGCCCCAAGAGATGGCCTAGGGGAAATTGAGCCCATCTCTGACCTCCCCTAAGGCCAGCAGTCACCACCATTAACTACAGTGCAGCCTCCTGGTTCACCTAGACTCTACCCCAAGCCCCCCAGGATTGGAAGACCCAAGGCTGAGCTGGCCCACTGCAGTGTCCCCAGCCAAGTACAGGGCCCAGGCACAGGAGGACGTTCTACCAGGCCTCTGGGTTCATCTCAGGAGAGGCCCTGGCTCTCTTGCTTCATGTTCATATTTCTCACTTCATAGGAGGCAAACTGATTTTTCTGGCAGAGCTGGAGAGCTTGATGCACAAAGGGACACATGGCAGCATTAATCCCGTGGCCGACACATTCGTTTGGAGACACTCCCTCATGTTAAATGCCGTGACTTGGTCGACAGAAGGCACTCACACCTGCATTAAACCTACCACAGTGAAGACTTCCAGTGGCTGGGAGATGCAGAAGTGACCACTACCGAGCAGGGCCGTGCTGCCCACAAGGGGCTGGGAAGTGCTTCCTGGAAGGCCTCACCCATGCCTCACTGGCCACACCCCACCCTCGGGGCCTGCCTGGTCCTCACTCACTTTCCCGCAGGTTCTGGGTGGCAGTGAGGTAGTTGGCACCGAGGTACAGCCCAGAATCTATCTGTGAGGGGATCCTCACAAACCCAAGGGCAGAGTCTTTGAACAGCAGGTCCTTGTTCTCAGGAGTGGACTTAAAGAGCTGGAACGCCGATGACTTGTTTCTTCCAAACTCCTCCTAATTAAGGAAAAATAGAATTATGATGTCAGTGATAAATAGGGAGGAAACAAAAAAATGATGTTGACGAAGAGTATCTGGAATTGGGATGATTCTGAGAGCAGGAACCTTGGCGGACTTCCTCCTGCAGAGGGACCCGTGCCGTCCCTGTGACACAAGGTCAGCTATGGCTTCTTCTTTAGAAGGTTGCTGGGGTCCAAGCACCTAAGAGTCCTGAGAATATTGCGTCATCCTCCCCCTGCTTCTACTCCAGCCCATACTGTCAGTTGAGTTGACAATTTGCTAGAGGGGCTCCGTTGTTTCTGCTGTCCAGGGTACAGCCTAAGCAAGCAGTCCACTGACGTCATAAACGTCTGTGCAGTGAGGCTACAGAAGGACTTCTAGAGTGGCAGGAAGTTAGGGAAGGAAGAAATCTCCCCCCTACCTAATCCAAGTGAGTCAAGAGGACTGTGGGGGGGGGGGGGAGGTACCTGTGCCCGGTGGAGGAGCCTCCAGATCAGGTCTTCCCTGCCATCCACACTTCGGGCCACAACAGCATGAGAAGGAACCCGGGCCAGGTGGCACTCCTTGAATGCATCCACTGGCTTCCGAGTATTGTCTGGGCAGAGCAGCTCATACTTATCCCTGTCAGCCTCATCTGGCAGGTTCTCTAGGGGAAAGGGAAGAGGTGGAAGGAATCCCAGATGAGCCGACTCCAGGAGTAACCATGAGCTGCAGTCCCCCTTCCCCCATAGAAATTGAGCTGGAGGAGACATCTTACACAGTTGACAGAACTTGGGGTCAGAAAGGCAGTGGATTGCTCCAGAGCACTCAGAAAGATAAAGACAGTGTCCAGAAAGCCTTGGGGGCTGGCCCAGTGTTCCTCTAACTGGGATCATATAGGCTACCCTGGTATTGTTGCAACTGTTGCCTGGCAAGCCCGAGGCGGCTGAACCAACCTCATCTGTTTCCATGGCAACCCTGCCTAGAAAAGAGCCACATAGTGGAGAGAAGCCCAGGGGCCAGCCTGGGGGTGCTGCCTTACCCACATCTCTAGAAAGAATAAAAATGACAGTTGAGTCATTTCCCAACTCTGGGTATATCACAAGAAGGGAAAAGACTGTTTTTATGAGTGAGTTCAGCCCAATTTGGAACTATCTATATCATATGTAAGTTACTTTAGAATATATTTAGTGACAGAAACCTGCCCAAGTCATTTTATGAGATTAGTACAACCTTGATGTCAAAAACAGAGAAAGAATTACGAGCTTATTTTACTTATGAACATAAATACAAAAATCTCAAATAATGTATTAGCTAACTCAATCTAACGGAGTATTTAAAAAACTAACAGATCAGGATTAAGGTTTATCAGTTCATTCCCTCAACAAAAGAATGGTTGAATGTCAAAAAAGCTAAAGTAATCCATAGCATTAATGGATTAAAGGAGGGAAATCATGAGATTGTCTTAATTTTAATAAGAAAAAGAAAAGTCGAAAAAGCAAAGTCGAAAAAGCATTTATATGTTCAACATCTGTTTGTGATTTTTTTTTTTAGTTTCAGAAAACTGGTAATATAGAGAACTTGGTAAAGTTACTGAACTTGATAAATGCCATTTATCAAAATATCTACAGCAAAAATCATACTATGAGAAGAAAACTATGAGAAGAAAAAGGGAATGTTTATTCCCTTCAAAATCGGGAATGAGGCAAAGATGCCAGCTATCACATTGCCAACAGATACCAGGCAGCCTGGAATACACAGTCTACAAAAGAAATAAGAGAAACGCGGGAAGGAAAAAGACAAACTCTAATTATTTAAACATGATGTGATCATCTACATAGAAAAGCCAACAAAACCAAGAAAGAACTAATAGAACTAACAAGAGAGCTCAGAAGGGCAACACTACAGAAATCCTGTTATTCTCATCAGCAATTACCAAACAGAAACTAATACGAAATATAAGATATTGTAGAAGCAACTAAAACCATTAAATGCTAGTAATTAGCCTCACAAAAATATGCATGAGACCAACAAAGAGAAAATTTTTAAGTTCTGTTAAAGGATATAAAAAGAGCTGTGATCAAATGGGGGAGATATATTATGACAATTTAACATTATAACTATGTGTTTTTCATGGATCAATTTAAATTCAAAACAATTCTAGTTAAAATTAAAGTATGATGCCTTTGGAAATTCAACAAAACAATTCTAAAATTTTAGTTAAAAAAATTTGAAAATGAAGAGCAAAATGTAGGGTGAGAAGGCTCTCTCTGTCTCTCTCTCTCCCCCTCTCCCCGCCCCCCCCCCCCCAGGATATTAAGACCCACTACAAGCTAGGGTAATAAAAGCAGGAAAAAACAAATGCACGAGTGAAACAAAGTAGCCCAGAAACTGATCCATGGATATATACAAACTTGCTGTAGAAGTGGCTCCACATATTGGTAGGAAAAATGTTGAATTTTATATAGTTGCTATTGTGAGGGCGATGGTCTTCCTATAAAAGGAAAATGCTGAGGCCAAAGCCATACCTAATTTCCAAGGTGTGGAGAATACACAACAAACGTGTGCTGGGGAGGGTGGTCTTTAAATCTTATTGTGGGAAATCTTTATGATTTGGGAGTGAAGAGGGGATCTTTAAAAAAAACCCCAAAAGCACAGACCAACAGGGCAAAATTGATGAATTGGACCCTATCAGTGTCAAGGACTTCTGGTCAACAAAGGGTGCTATTGACAGATTTTTTGACTGAGAAAAGATCTTCCTAAAATCTAGAACCAACAATAGCTTGATATCTGTATGAATGTGGTGGGCCTGTCTCCAGTGGTCCTAGGTGAATGTGGTGGGCCTGTCTCTGGTGGTCCTGGGTGAATGTGGTGGGCCTGTCTCCAATGGTCCTGGGTGAATGTGGCAGGCCTGTCTCTGGTGGTCCTGGGTGAATATGGTGGGCCTGTCTCCAGTGGTCCTGGGTGAATGTGGTGAGCCTGTCTCTGGTGGTCCTGGGTGAATGGGGAGGACCTGTCTCCAGTGGTCCTGGATGAATGTGGAGGACCTGTCTCAGTGGTCCTGGGTGAATGTGGTGGGCCTGTCTCCGGTGGTCCTGGGTGAATGGGGAGGACCTGTCTCCAGTGGTCCTGGGTGAATGTGGCGGGCCTGTCTCCGGTGGTCCTGGGTAGAGTGTGTTCACTTGTGCACACTGAGCAATTGTGCTTCAGTGAGTAGTCCCCCAGGGACATTCTCCTGAAGGACAGTAAGAGGATATGTATAAGGGCATGAGTCATGGAGCCCTGTTTGTGGTAGAGGGAAGGACAGAAGGAGCTAGTCCATCGCTAGGGTGATAGATAAGTAAAATCTGGTGGACGTGTTCCATGGAACATTCCTCAACTGTTAGAACCACTGAACTAGACATATACAACAACATGGATAAATCTCTAAAACAAAATGCTAAGTGGAAAACCTTGGCAGCAGCATGGTTTCTAATGATCAGTGAAACTTCTGTGGGCTGAGGGAAACAAACCAGCACTATACCTGTTGCCAGACCACACATATCTCAGAGGATGCATGTCAAGTACCTTGGCAGGGGTGTCTATGAGGGGAAGAGAAGGGCAGTGGGCCTGGAAGATTAAAGAAAACTGACCACTTAAACTATGAAATAACATCAAATAAGAGCTGTGTGCCCTGTGCGGAACCTTGATAATAGTGTACCAAGAAGTGAGAAATCTAATTATCACAATACTCAGAATTACGATAAAATAAAATAATAGGAGGCAGTCCCCGTGGCTCTTCCCACTCCTCTTACCAAATACTGTACTATCCTTGACAAAAGCCACGTCTCCAGCCCCATTTTCCAGACACCTGTGGAATAAGAAAGCACCAGAAGCGTCAGCAGGGAGCGGCCCCCCAACTCGGTCCTCAGGCTTCCTGTGGAACAGGCCCTGGGGCTTGTCTCCTGTGGGCGGCTGATCCCAGAAGGGCAGGGCTCTGAGGTTTGGGGGCACCTCGCTTGGACAGGTGGCAGGGGCCACCTCCAGGTAGACCCTGAGGAAGGACTCAAGTGCTGACCAGAGACCCCCACCTTCCGTTTTGAGGGCTGAGAGGGCAAAACTTGTCTTTCTATGTAGCAGAGAGTTTTGAAGGCTCTACACCAGAGGGTGAAGGCTTGGCATTCTTGGCCATGTGGTTCTTTCTCCAGGACTGAGTGAAGGAATGTGCCCTGCGGGCGAGAAGCAGGGAGGCCTCCCTCTGCAAAAGTGCCTGAACCCAGGGGGCAGATGGGGGCAGAGCAGTAGCATCAGCCTCAGCATGGGGGCAGATGGGGTACAGGGGTAAATCCGGCAGAGCGCACTGTCTCCCAGGTCGGGCAGAGGCCCAGGTGGGGCAGACCGACGTCAGCCTGGACACTCCAGCTGTCCTACCTGACAAGACTCCTTCAGTCCCTCTATGGTTAGGGAGGGGGCAGAAGTCAACCCAGGACAACACAGGGGCAATGCCAGATTCAAGGTTCTCTGGGGAGACGGAAGGGGCCACTGCCAAGGTGACTGCTCATCATCAGGCTGATGCAGAGGTGAGAGGGCACATGTGGGGCTCGGGGTTGGAGGGGACCATGCACTGGGTAAAGTCAGCACCCTCTTTGGACTCGGTTTCTCTATGTGCACAGCAGTAGAAGGACTGAACCTCCTCTATGGTCCCTAGTAGCAGGCTGAGCTCTATTTGGAGCCAGAGAGAAGGCCTTCTGGCCTGAGGACATGTGGCCCTCAGGCCACTGGGGAGAAGAGGACAATCTCACTCACTTGAAGGCACCAGAGTAGCCAAAGTATGGTTCCTGGGAGGAGCAGGCACATTTATCTGCCTCTGTCCCCGCACACAGGCGACACAGGTTGGGGTACTGTTTTCCATCTGCGCAGGGAACACAGCTGGCAGAGAAGAAGTTGGCCACAGCTGTTGAACACAGAGAAATGGACCAGGGAGTGTGAGCCAGCCCCGGCCACAGTCGGTTACACCTCACAGTGTGCACTCCCTGTGGGCAGAGAGGGGCTTCCTCCACCCCTGCCAGACAGCTTCCTTGTGAGCCCGAGACTCAGAGAGGTGCACCACGGCTGAGAGCAGACTCAGCTGCCACCTCCAGAGGGCTGCTGGTGCAGCCAAGCCTCCCAGTGCATGTTTCCAGCTGCTTCACCTCACCCCCACCTTGGATTCATCACACGTGTTCACCTGTGTGATCCCAAAGTGGTGGCTTGTGTGTGCAACTGGAGTGGAGACCCCTGCCTGAGATTACCCACAATCCCCCAGCCATCTTACCTTTCTGAAGGGGCTCAGGTGGCCCTGTCCAGTTCAAGTATGGACGAAGTGTCCCAATAGGGATGTTCCACCCAGCGGACCTGCCAAGGCCTGTGTGGCAGGACTTCACGCCTTGCAGTTGGTTCAGCTGAAAGCCGCTGCCCTTCTTCACTACGGCCACAGCATAATAGTGGGTTTGTGGCTCTGCAGAGGGTCAGAGAGAATTGAAAGCTCTTAGCCTGAACCAGAGGGAGATGAACAGCCCACCCCAAGCAAGCCGCTGGTGGGTGGCTGGACTGCATGCCACAGTTTCATGTGGGGCAGGGCAGCCCAGAGCCTGCTCTGTTTCCCCAGGGAGCACATCGTGTCCTCCCTTATTGGGTCAGCATCTGCGCAAAGAGCCCAGGGACTCCACTCCCTGTAAGTGGGATATCGTCTGAGACCCCACCTCCGCAACCCATCCACTCTGACTCCACAGAGGCCAGGGCCAGGGCCAAGGCCCCAGCTTCCGGGTCCCCAGGGAGAACTCACTCCCTCTGGTCTGGTAGACCTCCGCTACCACAGGTCGCAGTTTGTAGGGGTGCAAGCCTGCCTCATACACCAAACCGCCATCGAGGGTCACAGCATCTGCCTTGTTTGCCTGAAAGCAAAGAGGCCAGAACGACCGATGTCAGGAGAAAACCGCCCTAACCCAGGCACAGGGATTTCAGGACATCAGCAGGCTCCATGGCTGGAACAATCTTCAAAAGGGTCAGCTTTCCATCATGTCCATTCACATCCTGTGAGAGGCAGCACGAGCTGAGGCTCCCTCTTTTTGGGCAATGAGCACCAGCCCAACTGCTGTAACTCCTGAGGTTGGCATGTTGCCGCAGAAGTGCCCACCCGCCTATGCGGCTCCGTTGATCGTACCCTTCACAGTCGTTTATATTTCATGTTGTTTGTTCTGGACCCTTTCTCCCCTGTTTTTGCTTTGTATTTATTTCTTTTAAGTTCTTTTTTATTGAATAGAGAATATAACTATTATGATATCTTAAAATTATCGTAGTAAACCATGTTCGTCCTCTTTGGCATGTCACTTCTCCTATGCTTACGTAATTCTCACATTTGCAATCTGGTAAAGATAATATTTTGCGGACTGCTGTACTTATCGAAAACTGCCTACATTTCCTTACTTCTGTAGAGCTTTTATTGATTTTATTGACTTCATAATATTTTCTTATAATGTGGTTCTTCCATAATGTATTAAGTAATTCCCCAAATGTTCAGCACTTGGGTTCTTTCTAACTTTTTGCTGTTAAAACTCCGCTCTCATGGATACCTTTGTCCTCGTAGCTTTTTTCCTCCTGATGAACTGTTGCCGTGGGATAGGTGTCTGAGTGTGGAGTCACCCAGACAATGAGCATGTTTGGCTTCACAGGCCTGGCTGCTGTTGCTATTCTGCTTTCCAGAAGATTCATAATGCCAATTTGGAATGCCACCAACCGTGAGGATCAGTTACACTATAGAATCCCCAGCAGGACAGGCTTTCATTTCATTAAGTGTTACTACTTTAGAAAATGCAAGTTCTGACAAATTACTTAGGTTTGTATTTCTCTGATTATTAAGGGGAACCTTCCTAAGTATTTTAATTAATTATGAATGGTCTCTTACGAATACTCTACTCCTATTATTTTTCTTACTTGATCCTATATTTCCTACCAGTTTGAGTTAGTTCTTTATAGACTGTCAATAGTAATCACTTGCAGAGCCGGTGCATATTCACTCTGGCACTTTCTAAATTTTTTGTTTAAATGTTTATAATGGCTATGAATTAAATTTCTTATATTTTGAAATCTGTCGGTTTACTTCATGATTTGGTTCACGGCTTAAAAGCTAAGAGATTTGGGGGCTGGCCTTGTGGTGTAGTGGTTGGGTTCGTGCGCTCTGCTTTGGCAGCCCAGAGTTCATGAGTTGGGATCCCCAGTATGGACCTACACACCACTCATCAAGCTATGCTGTGGCAGGGTCCCACATACAAAAATAGAGGAAGATTGGCAGAGATGTTAGCTCAGAGACAATCCTCCTCAAGCAAAAAGAGGAAGTTTGGCAACAGATGTTAGCTCAGGGCCAATCTTCCTCACACACACACAAAAACAAGCTAAGAGATTTCTCTCCCCTCTACAGTTCTACTAATTAATCTGTCCTCCAGTTTTTCAATAATACACAGTTTATTTTTAACCACTTAATCTATCTCAACTTTATTTTGATGCATGGTATGTAGTACTGATTTAAAATGGGGCTCTTATTAGAAAGGCATGTTTTGTGACCTCATTCACAGATATTTTTGGGTTTACTATGTTAGAACAAGACCTAGAGAGCTGTATTTTTAAACCCGCAGGAAATGCTGGTGCTGCTTGCCCACAGGCCACAGCTGTAAAATAATAGCCTAAAACACTGCTCAAACTAATTTTTTTCCCTAAGTATTTTCCCATAACCCTAGATATTATGGGAAACTTTTGCACAAAGTACCCAGTCTGTGCTGGAGCGGAGGACACACAACCAGGGCACGCGGCGGGCACACAGAACAAATTTGTTGAGTGAATGAGTAAAAATTATTTTGGTAGATCTTACATCTCAAAAGGCAAAAGGAATCTGAAATCATCCACAAGTCACGATTCCCTTTCCTCTTTCCCTGCAAACGTCTTGGACAAATGTCTTTCCGATGCCTGGTGCCCGCCAGGCCCTGCCCCAGCCGTGCCATGTGGTGACCATGACTAACTGCGCTTGTGTCTCTCAGGGTTTAGGGGTGAAGATGTTCTGGAGGTTTCACCTTTCAGAGCAACCTTGACTTTTGCCAGTGGTACATATTCTTCCAATAGGACTGCTTCTCTGTCATTTTTGCACAGTTGTTATTAACAATTTATGCTGAGATCCCAATTTCCCTACACTGTCTCTCCACTTTAGAATGTTAGTTTCTGCTTTCAAAACAGCCTTGTGTCCTAGGAGAGTGGACTGCTCCCAACTTACAGGCGTCCAGGAAGAAAAGCAGAGGGAGAAGGGGAGAGCACATTTTCTATTTTACTCCACTCCTTTCCCTTCCATGCAGTTTGGTCCCACCCGAAATACGATGCTGACTTACCGCGATGGCCTGGATGCACTCAAAGCTGGAGGTTTTCCTTATGCAGGAGACAGAGGGGCCTCTCACTTTTTTCATATTCCTTTGGAATTTGGCGCATTTTGCTGCCTCTGCTGGTGATATGGTGCACCATCGAACGCTTTTCCTAGGGGCAGCCAGACACAGCCCTGGGAGAAAGAGGCCAAGGAGTAAGGGCTCCACCACTGTCCATGGAAGAGACTGCCTCACCCTGGGACGGAGTTTTCCAGACTCCTCCCTCTCTCAGCTCCTCCCCGTCCCTCTCCATCCTGCGGCCAAGTCAGGCGCTCTCCTTAAGTGGAGGTGTCTTGCTGGCCTAATGAGAACTCTGTGCTGACCAGAGGGCAGTGAGGCTCAATAAATTAGAGGAGACAGTCAGACCCTCCTAATTCTTTTCCTTCCTATGACTGACACAGTTCCTACCCCTAAAAAATGATGACAATCCTTGCATCAGTTTATGGAGTTCTTCTCCGTGCTTTGTCCCACTTGAACCCAGGAGGTAGGGAGGAAAGGGATTATTGCTCTTGGCTTTTTGGTGTGAAAACTGGCTCTTGAGGAGGCTGAGTGACGGCTGCTCAGCAGGGGCAAAGTCCAGCCTGGAATCCAGATCCCTCTAGACTGTTGTTTCTACAGCATCTCCCTAGAGGATGCCAAGGGAACTAAGGAAAATACGCCTGAGTCTTTGTCAGTAGCCGCAAACGGCAGTCAGCGGTGTCCCACATGGGGCAGGGCGCCTGAGCTACCACCACTCACCTCCGTACCGGAAGAGGAATCTTAGTTGGGGGGGGGGGGGGGTGGAAATGTCTAAAACTGATATACGATGGCTGCACCACTTGGTAAAGTTATTAAAAATCATTGAATTGTATGTTTGAAATAGGTAAATTTTATTATATGTAATCTATACCTATATGTAAAGCTGTTACAAATGAAAACCAAACACTTGGTTGCAAAAAGCCCACTTCCCCTTTGGATGTGCTTTGGGGAGAACACTCAGCCCTCTGCCACCTCCTATTCATGAGCCATCCCCTGCACAGGCAGACCTGCCAAGTGTGGGAGGGTGTGGGGAGACCTGTGGCTCTCAGGCTGGTCGGCAGGGCCTCAGGGGCACCTGGCTGTCACAGACCTCCTCCACCAGCCGTCATCCTAGGAAATCCCAGGGGATGTAATCCATCCTCGGAAGCCCTCATGGAATGAAGTGAGAATTAACTCTGTAAGATTCAGCCATTTGTGACCCAATAGCATTTGCTGGATCCCCTCTGTATACACAGGACTGCATGATATGCAGAGAAACACGTAAGCAGACTGGACCAGGTCTCACGTCTCGTCTGGAAAGGCAAAAGCCCAAAAGAGAGGAAGCTAAGTATGGTGAATGCTCTAGAAGAGAACAAATACCAAACCAGGAGTGAGGTCCCCACAACCTGAGCCAGTCATTAGGATGGGGGCCTTCCAGGAGGAGGCAACAAAGGGCCCACATGCACAGCCACCATGACAGGCACGTTCCATGCAGGGGCTTTACTCTCTCACCTCACAACTTCTCTCTCCATCCATTCCCCCAGCCTCTCTTTATTGTGAGTTTGGCCAACATCCCCATTTCCTAGGTGAGGAAATTGTGGCTGTAAGTTATGTGACTTGCCTAAGTCCCACAACTAGTAAGTACTGGATCTAGGATTCGAAGCTAGGCAGTCAGACACCAAGCCCCCAGCCCCCTGCTCTTATGGCTAGGCAGCCGGCCTATTGAGGTTGGCTGGGTTAGAGACAGGTTCTGTGGACATCAGGTTGGTAAAGGATTTGGGGTTAGATCTTGGAAAGCCTCCAGTGCAGGTCCAAGGGGGTCTTATTCCAGAGGTGGTGGAGCTGTGACTCATGGCAGAGAGCAGAGGTCAGAGCTGCTCTGCCTGGGACAGGGGGCAGAGTGGACTGAAACCTGGGAACCAGGCAGAGATGCCCTGGGAAATGGAGAAGGGGGTTGGAATAGGAACTTGGTGTCAGAAATTAGCCTGGTAATGGATGGAACCTGGGGGTGAAGGGAGAGAGCAAAACGAAGACCACGCCTCAAAGCAGGGTTGGGGGGTACAAGCAGTGGCAGGAATAGGGGACCTGGGGCAGAGCTCCCTTCCTCCTCCCCTGGGTGGCGTGACGAGGAGAGTAAAGGACCACTGAGGGGTTTTCCAAGACCCAAACCCCAGGGCCTGGGTGCAGAAGACATCACTCTCTTCATCCCCTCCCACAGCCCTCACCATCCAGCTCCAAAGCTATGCCTCCCCCTCAAGACCAAGTGCTCCCTGAAGCAGTTCTGAGTGTGGCCCTTCCTATATCACCAACCCAGCAACTGAACTGTGTCAGCCACTCAGATGCTGCCCATCTGAGCCTGGATGGAATCTTCCTGAAAGGACACGTCCTCAGATTCCTTCTGTGCAGACACGCAGTGCCCTAGCCTCAAAGGCAAGGGCTGGCATGGAGTCGCTCTTCTCACTCCACCCAACCCTGCAGGCCAGGACACCCACCGGGAGCAGGGCAGGAATCCCCTCGGGCAGCCAACCTTCCTCAGGGTCGGACGAGATTTCAGGACACTTTGGGATGCTGGCCACCATCCTACTGGCTGCAGGATTTAAACTGCAGGCCTCTGTGGGGGCCAAGACACCCCAAGGTACAAGAGAAAATGGAACCCAGGGGTACAGCTCTGAGTCAGGGTCCTGGACCCCGGCACGTGACCCCCTCCAGGAAAGCAAGGCTTCCTACCTCTCAGGCCACTCCCAGGTGACCCCAACCCTGTGCTGTGGGCCAGGGAGGCCAGATGTCAGGGAGCAGAAGGTCCTGGCCAGGCCTGATCCTGCCTTAGGGAAGAGAGGAGTGGCCAACACCCCTGGGAAGGAATTTGGAGAAGGGGACCAGAAGGCAGGCACAGGTTTGGGGGCACAAGCTCACTGCTGCTCTCTGACCACCCCCTTCCATACAGGAAGCCCTGAGCCCCGAGTAGATGCCCCGAGACAGTGGAGGCTGCACTGGCAGAGGGGGAGGGGACACCGGGGCTTTCATTCTGACCACCCACTGCCCAGGTGCTGGTGCCCATCAGCCCCTTCTGCTGCTGCCCAGCCCCTCACCCTCCACTGCAGGAGGCCCTGCCCTCACACCTTTACACCACCACCGTCCATACTGGCCAGTGCCCTCTGAGAACCGCAGAAATTATTTCAGACACTCGGATACAAAATTAACAATTGTTCCGTCCCTTCTATTTAGTCCCTTCTAGTCTGGGCACACTTAAAACCAGAAGTCAATCATCTCACTCTCACACCCTCTGACAGAGGGGTCCCTTCAGGAGGGTTTGTGCCAGCCCCACTGCCCCTCTGCGGGCGGAGCCTGGTGTACACCTTCGCCTACCACTGAGCATATGGGACCCGCCTCCTCCTCACAGCTCTGTGGGAAGATGTTGGGGCCGTTTTTTGAATGAAGAAACTAAGGTTCAGAAAGGCTCTGTCTTGTCCAAGTTACACAGTCCTTGCAGGAGCTGGGACCTGGACTCCGGTCTCCTGTGTGTCTCGGGCAGGTCACTCACCCTCTCTGAGACTCATTTTCCTCCCATGTAAATTAACGCATACAGTACTAAGGGTACCAAAGATCCCAATAGGACAAAAGGGGACAGGCCCTTTGAAAAGCTCTGCGGAGCTCCAGGCGCGCCAGGAGCCCTGACCTGGCACCTCCCCCCAGGCGGCAGGCGGCGGGCGGGACTCGGCCCCGGGGCCGCCCCACCCACGGCCGCCTCCTCGGCTGCAGGCGCTGGGGGCCAGCCCGACGTGGCGCTGCGACCCGGACGCCCACCTGGTGGGGCGCAGGGACTGGGACCCTCACCCACCGGCGGGGTGCAGAGAGCAGGACGCCCACAGGACCGGGCGCGTCCCCAGGTACCTGCACTCACCAAGGGCACCGAGGGACAGCAGAACTGGGAAGAGGAGCTTCATGTCTGGGGTCCTGAGGCGACTCCAGCGAAGGAAGCCTCTGCCACCTGCGCCGGCTCTGCACCCTTTTATCTAGGGCTTGGTGACCTCACCGGGTTTGCCCTGCCCTGTGACCCAATAGGCACCTGCTTCTCAACCCAGTTCCCCTCCCCCTACTATTTCCTTGAGGCCAAAGAACCCTGGGGGGAGGGAATGGAGGGAGGAGGGGAGAAGGAATGGTGCCTGGGCAAGGCTTGGCAACTCGAGAGAGAAAACCCAGCCCCACACCCCACCTCCCAAGTCTGCCCTGGTGCTGCCTAGATGTTGGGATGTTCTTTCTCTCCCACTAGTCTGCAAGCCCCTGCTGAGTCACAAGCGCAGTCCCTGAATTTTGTCCTCCTTCTGGTCTCCGTGTGTCCTAGAGGATTGGACAGAGTGGGGGTCCTAAGGTGAATGTTTGTGGATCATCTTGACTGTGAGACTGCCCTTTCCTTGAGCAGATGGTGTCTAAAGTGCCCAGGAGCCAGTCAGGGCAGGTGCATCCGCCTCCATCCTGAGGCAGCAGGCAGCCTGGAGCTCTAAAGAGGACCCAACTGCCTTGGTCTGAGGTCAGCAGCAGCCTGGGACGGCTGGCAGAGAGAACAGAGGCTGCCCAGAGTCTGACCCAGGCTGCCCGTGCGGTCCCTCTCAGACCTACCAAGAACACAGTACAGCTCCCAGAAAACAGAGCCCGAGGTTTCAGAGGGAACGACCACCACCCGGTGCCCAACGGCTGTCTCCCTGTCTGCTCAGTTGCCAATGA
Source organism: Equus quagga (assembly GCF_021613505.1). Lineage (NCBI taxonomy): Eukaryota > Metazoa > Chordata > Mammalia > Perissodactyla > Equidae > Equus > Equus quagga. The sequence continues at coordinate 139,319,904 of NC_060267.1, read as the reverse complement.
GACGGCTGTCCTACCGCTTGTTTTGTTTTTGTTTTGTGGCAGTATGAGGTGGGGGATGGGAGTCTCATTTTGATAAATGTCATATTTTGTCCTCAATATGTAAGCTGACCCTGTTTCAGGAAGCTGTTTTTAAATTCTACAGCTAAAATTCTGCTTCTAAGGAGCCATCTCGTGAGTCACTCCCAGGACTCACATGGGCTCACGTGCAAGAATTCCAGGGCAGCACTGCGTGTCATGAACCCAACGGAAGCAAACTAAACGTCCGTCTCTGGCACATCGAGTGTGGTGCCCTTCTTGCAGTGGGACACACTGGGGACCTAAGAAAGGACAGGTCGCCCTGTATGATCTGATTTGAGCTTGGCTCTGAGGGATACTGAGTGAGGCAGTAAGGTCCTAACAGAGGAAAATCACAGGTCACCTGAAGGCCTCCTCTTGACAGGTCAGTCTGGCCAACATATTATTCTGAAATTTGCTTGACCTGAAAAGCTGGTGTTGACTCTTCGCTTAGACTGCTTGGTACAAAAAGCATCACCTAGAGGAGATGAGCAGGAGGCAGCTCTGCCGGGGGTGGGCTGCAGCAGGCCCCCGGCCGTGGAGGAGCAGACCCAGCCCAAATCTTTGAGGCCTGCCAGGAGGCTGTGGGGCCCCTCCGCCCTGGGCATGGATCTTGCCAAGGCACGAGAGTGGGGCCTGATCAGGAATCCTGCTTGCTGGGCACCAGAGTAGTGTCCTGGGTTCAGCACTAGAATTACCAGCTGGGTTTTGGGGTGACAGATCCACGGTCTCTCACTGTTTGGAAATACAGTATCGCAACAGTAAAAGTTGCTTTCATCAATAATTGCAATAAGCTATTTCAAAAATAATGAAGAAATACAAAATTGACTAATTCTCAGGAGCACTGAGCATCTTTGTACCTAAATTAGCTTTGCCTTTTCATGATTATAAACGAATTAGGAAATGTCCCACACCCATGTCTCTGTCTCTGAGTGCAGATAGCAAAAGGATGAGTTGGAGGTCAGAGGCCTCTAGAGCCTCTCATGTCTATTACAGCATTGGCAAGAACACAGAGACCCTGGGCCCACAACCAAGAGGCTGAGCTTAAGAGGTGCCCTGGAAGCAGGACTAGGGTAGACAACAGGGCAGACTCGTTTTATGCTGTGTCTGCAGGCAATGGCTGAGCCCCAGGCCAGGGATGTGCTCAGCTGGACACGCGGAGCAGCCGTCCAAGACCATCTGCAGATGAAGCTGATGTAAGGGTGGGTCTGCCCAGAAGACAGGAAGTTGAGTTGAGTTTAACTGATCCCTTGTCAACATTCGCCCATTCATGCAGACCTGATGGGTGCCATGAGGGACACAGAGAACAGGGGTCCGTCCTTGTCCTCAGGAGCTCATGGTACAATGCGGGAAGGGGCAGAAAGATTTGGAAGAAGGATTAACAAAGTCACCTCCTCTATCCTGAGCCCCACACCAGGTGTCCATCTGCCTTGGACAGCACCTCCTGCAGGTCCAGTAGACACCTAAATTCAATGCCTCTGAAATGGAACTCATCCGCTCCCTCCAGGCCTGCACCTTCTCTCATATCTCCCACGACTTCCCAGCAAACCCACCCAATGAGGAGCCTCAGAGGCATCCGCAAATCCTCCAGCCGGCCAGCCCTGTATGCGTGATGGGCACCTGATGATCGATATTGGTTGAATGAATGATTGAGTGAGGAGAAGGCACAGGAGGAGGCAAAGGATTCTGCTTATAATATGTCAAGTCTCAGAGACACTCAGGGCCAGGGCTGGCTCTGCTGGGCCGGCCCAGAACCTGTGTGCCTGAGTTGCTAACTTACCCATTAATTCGACATCCATCTATGGGATGTCTCCGATGTGCCAGGAGCTGGGCCAGATCTTGAAGAGCGTGCAGGAAGCAGAATGTAGCTTTCCAAATGCTGCGATGGTGGCATGGCATGACTATGAGGAGCACAAACAAGGTGGCTGTGGGACACACCAGCGTGTAACGAACGGCAGGAGCAGGTGTTTCACAGGCAGGTGAGGGAGGCTACCCTCTTCCCCCACAACCTGCTCCCTCTCCCCTGCCGAGAGTCACACAGTGACCCTTTGCCAGCTCACCGACGGGCCCAAGCTAAGCCCTCCCCACAGATGGGCAGTAAACCTCACACCCTGTCCTCCATGGAGTCCTCCAGCTTCAACCCCAAAAGGAGTGTTGGGAAGGAAGTGTGGGATTTGGGGAGAACCAGCTTCAGATGGAATAAAGGAAAAAAGGAGTTCCCTGGACCTCCGCTCACACAGGGGCTTCTGCTGGGCCACCTGGGCCTTGCTTCCTCCTCCTGCCAGCGGCCTAAGATTACTGGCTTGGAAGAGAGCCACTTGCTAAATAGTTAGGGGTTTTGTGGTGGGTCATGAAGCCATTGGTAGCTTGAAACCAGTCATGGTGGGAGTATTTGCATCATGGAAATTAGCAAATGCTACAAATCAGGGCATTTTTCCCTCCTGGAGAGCCAGGTTACAGCACGCCACTGCCTTGTTTGTCATCATTTGGAGGCGTGCATCGCCCACGTTAGTGTGTGGGTGCAAGGGAAGCCATCCTAGGAGAGAGGCAAGATAATAATCCTTAGCATTTGGATGGCACTTTTCACTCCAAACAGAGCTGTCAGTCACCTGGTCTCATGCGACTCTTAACAACAGCTCTGTGAGTGAAGAAAGTCAGTGTTCCCTCTAAAAACAGATAAACTGAGGGTTTCCTGTGCTCACCCAGTGAGTGAGATGCAGAGACGGAACTGCTAGCCCTGGTCTCCCACCAGGCCCACAGCCAGGGGCTGTCTCTTCCCAGGACCTGGAACTTTCCGAGAGCTCAGGTTGCAGAGACTGAGGCCCAGGGATATCTTCCACTCTTGCTCTCAGCAGGAAGGAGAATCAGCAAGTACTGAACCCCTTCTGTGGACCAGGCACTGTCCAGCCCCTTCTGCACATCAGCTGTGGCTTCTGGTCCTCATGGAAGCACCACGAAGTGCCTCATTAAACCTGCTTCCCAGATGAGGGGACTCAGGCCAAGCAGCTCATCCATGGTCACACAGCAGGTCAGTGGCAGACCTAGAAATCTGCCACTGGCCCCTAACCCTTATCCAGTGATCCCTTATTGTTATTGATTGTTCCTTTGCTGACCGCCTTGAAGAGAGAGCAGGAAGTGAGCAAGGATGAGGGGATGGACCGAGAGCTCCCTGCGTCTCGGCCAGCCCTGGTCCTCACAGATCCCATCGTAGAGACCGTGGTTTCCGGAGCAAGGCCTTCACGTTGGCCCCAAGTTGGCCCCTTGCATAAAGCCCAAGGTCCTTGAGAGTCTTTGGGCGTGTCTAGGGGTGGTGGGGGCTGCCACGGGAGGGAGCTCAGCTGAAGGGTGGCAGGCAGGAAAGCAGTGGCTTTATTAACTAATATGCCTTGTGGCTAAAGCTTGCCCAATTACAAAGAACCACAGAGACAAAGAGCCTCTGTCTCCCTGGACAGCCCACTTCCTCCTCCTCCTCCTCACAGTCGGGACCCTCTGCTCCACTGGACCCTCTCCTCACAGGGCCAGACCCTCCTGGGGCCGGCCCCCCATAGCCTTGCTGAGCAACATTGCACCCCTTTCTCCAGTGGTCCAAGGGGCAGTGAAACATCCTAGGTTCCCCAGTTGCAAGACTTCAATTCTCCTCAGCAGGGTAGCACCCCGTGTCCCTGGCAGAAATCTGAACTCCATGAGCGCCTAATCACCACATCCACTGAAATGAGAACGTGCAGCAGGCCAGGCCCAGGGAGAGCCTTCCAGGAAGGCAGCAGCCAAGGGGAACCTGAAGCGTGGCAGTGCCGGGCCCAGGGCCAGCCATGCAAATCTCTTGCCAGAAGGAATGAGGCTCCTGCCCAGGGAAACCTGCAGGCGGGAAGCACCCAAGCCTGGGGCCCCTTCTGCTGCCCCTCCTGCAGGGCTGCATTCTGGCAGGGAAGGGACCTCCTGCACAGCCTTCAGCATCTGCCACTCAGCTGGCTAGCGTCCCCCATGTCTGCTGCCTGCACCCTACAGGGAAGGTCAGGTGGGCCTTCACTGAGAAGGAGCTCGAGATGGGTGCTCAGAGGAACAAGGAGCCACTGTTTCCCTCCGTTTCCCTGAACGAGGCCGGTGCGCCTCCTCCCCAGCTCCTCTGGGCAGGAGTGTCCAGGCCCCCTGCCCACTGCACCAGGTGGACTTCCCTTCCTCAGCCCTCCACTCATTTCTTCACTGGACAGCCAGGCAGGCTGGAGGACATGAGGGAGAAATGGTTAGAAACACAGGAGATGAAGTTGGATGCCTGGGTTTGAACTTGCTCCACCTGGGAATAGCTACCTGGACCTGGGCCAGCCTCTCACCCTGCCTAAGCCTCAGTTTCCCCATGTGTAAAAAATGGACACAAATATTAACCACCTCACGAAGTGGGTGGAGTTCAAACCTGATGTTGAGGTGCTCAGTACAGGCAAGCTCTTGTCCATGTTTGCAGGCCCTCATGAGCCCCCGCTGGGGCGGCTCGGCTAGGCAGAGGGGCACAAGGAGGAGCAGGAAGTGGCCCCTGGGGGCGCCTGTCCAGCAGGAGGGGCTGTGTGTGCTGAGAGTGGCCATCCAGCGTGCAGGTCCCTGACAGGAGTTGCGGGCAGCTTTGGCAGCAGAGGGAACAACCCACCGTGGGGTGGAGATAATGGCAAAGTTGTTTTTCCCACATGCCCCTCCTTCTAACAGAGCAGTGGCTGCCCCCAGATGCCCACGTTTTCTAGAGCGTTCAGTCTTACCCTGTGCTGCTCTCCGTCTCCTTCTCCATGTCTCTGTCTCTGATCCCTGCCTCCTCCTCTCTCCTTCTCGCTTTCTGTCTCTCTCTCTTGGGCTTCTCTCTCCACCTCCAGCTCTGTCTCTCTCTACCTCTACACACACGTGCACATTTGCTGTGCATGCCCCTCCACTGAGCACCTGCTCTGATCTGGGCTGAGCTTCCCTCGAAGCACAGTAACTGTAGTTAGTGATCCATCTCCCTGCACCCACCCCCTGACACTGAGCTCCAGGAGAGAAGGTCTATGGTTGACCCATCTCTGGATCCTCAAGGCCCAGCTCAAGGGCTGGCCCAGGGGAGAGCCTCACTGAGGCTTGTTGACTGGGCAAGTGTGGAGAGAGGTGGGGTGAGAGGCCAAGACTCCTCCCAAATTCTTTGGTTACAACTCTGATTGATAGCACCTTTCTCATCCTCCCGGAGGTAGGAAGAAGCTGGCCCATGAGAATGACTGGAGCCCTGAGCTCCAGCAGAGGGTGCATGTCTTGCAGGGGGTGGGGGGGTGGGGTGGCTGTGCACATCTTTCCTTTCCTCAGTCTGTGCCCTGCAGAGACCTCCCAGCAGGTGAGGCATTCTCGTCCCGCCCCTGACCTTGGGGAGGAGCGGGAACATCAGCTGAGCGGAAGCGAAGTCCTCATCTAGTGGAAGAGAAGAGGACAAGCCCTGCATAAAAGCACAGGGCGAGCCAGGAGCGCCCCCTGCCCTGCCCTGTGCAGCGTCACCCGTCTGGTGTCCTGAGGAGGGTTGGTGTGAGTAGGGAAGTTGTTAGGGAGTTGATGGAAAGGGCTGGAGAAGAGGGTCCCCCATCACCCCCAGGACCTGTCACTCTCTTACAGGGAAGCTAGGACCTTCTTCTACTGAAAGGCCTCCTGCCTCCGCTACAGCTCCCTTCAGCTTCCAGAGACAAGGATGGAGGGCACCAGGAGGAAATACCAGTGATAAGCTGGGAGAACGGTGGAGGCAGGGAGCCCGACCCCCAAACCCTAATGCACCCCCTTTCAAGGCCAGATCTTAGTGGATTAGTTTGCAATCAAAGGCTTGTTGGAATCTCCAGGGGGGTCCTTGGCAGCCTAGAACCTCTCTCTCCAGCACCTTCCAGGTGCAGGTCTTCTCCAAGGACACTCCCCCGCCTTCCCAGTCCTTCCCTTCTCTCCCCCTCCCGGGTCTAGATTCTCTCCTCCTCCTTCCTCCTCCTCATCTTGTTTGACTGAAACCAGAAATAAAACTAGCACAAACTCAGGTCCCTTTAGGAGGTGCTTACACGTGAGCTGTGGCATTTAGTCCGACAAGTGTATATTATTGCTGCAGTTACACTCTCCCAAGGTCACACAGCAGGCAAGTTCCAGAGAACACTCGCCCAGTGTTCTCTCCAGGGCATCCTGTCCACTCATCCTAAACTTCCTGTGTGTTCACGTTGAGAATAAGAGGAGGGGCAGAGAGAAAGAGCAAGATGTCCCCTTTTCTTGATCCACTGAGCAGATCTTGACCTTGGGCAAAATCTTCCTCCAGAGGGGAGCGGCCTGGTGGTGCAGCGGTTAAATTCACACATTGCAGCCCAGGGTTTACCGGTTTGGATCCCAGTGCGGGACCTACACACTGCTTGGCAAACCATGCTCTGGCAGGCGTCCTACATGTAAAGTAGAGGAAGGTGGGCACGGATGTTAGCTCAGGGCCAATCTTCCTCGGCAAAAAGAGGAGGATTGGCAGCAGATCTTAGCTCAAGGCTTAACTTTCTCAACAAACAAACAAACAAACAAACTTCCTCCAGAGAGCATTAATTTCCAGAAAACCCATTTGGGAAAAGACTCTTAAAGTTCAGCCACTTGGTTGTCCCTCTTGAAAAGAAAGCTGAACTCCCAGGACCAGATGGTGTTTGTGGGGGATTAGCAGGAAGCTGAGGGGGTGGGGGCTGGGAGCTCAGGAGAGCAGTGGCTCTGAACCAATAGTGTTGTTGCCCAATGTTGCCCCATTTGTAAAGGAAACAGCAATCAAGGAGCTTCTCTCAGCTTATCCTTCCTGCCCCTTCTCTGTGTCTTCCTCCCTCTCTGGGGCCCCGTCCCTCCTCATGGTCTTCTCTTCACTCCAGTCCTGCCAGGCGGGGCCCAGGCTCTCACTCTCACTAGGTCCACGCTTGTGTGTCCTTTCCAGTTCCCCCTTCTCCTTCATTTACTACGTGCGATCTGGTGCCCAAATGCACTCAAACTTCCTTCATCCTGCCTCTTGTGCCCACGCGTGTCTTTCCATTCTGTGGTCATGAGATGGCCTTGGGCTTCTGCCTCAGCTCCTGACCGCTCTCTGTGCCTCTCCTCTCCCCTACTACAGTCTGCCTGAGGGACTCTTTCAAAACCATAGAGCTAACAGTGGTTCCAAAGCGTCTTTCCTTGCTCCTTCTCTTCTCTCCCTGTGCTCTGTCCTTGAGGAATCTCATCCTCCTTTGGATTAAACTACCCTCTCTGTGCTGAAAACTCCCAGAACTGTAATGCGCACCCAGATCCCACATCCACTCTGTTGGAGGTGTACTCAACCATAAACCCAGCAGCTCAGTCTGGGAGTCTCACTAGCACTTCAGAACAGCAGGACCAACTTCTGATTCTGGATCAAGATGAAGTAGACATATCTCTCCCTATTCCTCCGCTTAAGTACAGCTTCAAACCCTGGAGATAATAGATACAGTGGCTTGAAACAACGCAAATTTGTCATCTTCAAGTTCTAAAGGTAGAAGCTCAAATCATCCTTAATAGGCTGAAGAATACCTGGCTGCATTCCTTCTGGAAACGTTAGGGGGAATCCATTCCCTTGCCTTTTTCAGGTTCTAGAGGTTGACGATATTTCTTGGATCTTGGCCTCACATCACTGCCACTTCTGTTTCCATCATCACATCTCTGTCTCTCACTCTGACTCTCCTGCCTCCTATTTATAAAAACCCTTGTGATTACATTGGGCCTACCTGGAAAATCCAAGTCAATCTTCCCATCTCAAGAACTTTAATTTAATTATATCTGCTAAGTCCTTTTTGCCATGTAAGGTAACATATTTACAGGTTCTGTGAATTAGGATGTAGAGATCTTTGGGGTCCATTATTCAGTCTAACAGATCAAGTGATTGTGATAAATTATGTGTAAGAAGTAATACCTAGAGCAACCACTAAGTAAGCTATACAAAGAGATGCACTCAAAAACACTACAGATAAACCAAAATGCAATTCTAAAAAATGTTTCAGTAACCCACAGGGCAGTAGGAAAAAGAAAACAGTGAAAATGTAAAAACCAGAGGGAACAAACAAAAATAAAATAGCAGACTTAACCTTAATATATCAATAATTTTACCAAGTATGAACAGTCTAAACATTCCAATTAAAAGACTGAGATTGGCAAGGTGGTTTAAAAAAACATAACCCAGCTATTGGTTGTCTGCAAGAAACTCGCTGAAAAATATAACAACATAGCTAGGTTGAAAGTAAAAGGATGAAAAAATATATACCATGTAAACATGAATAAAAAGAAAGTAGAAGTGGCTGTATTAACATCAGATAAAGTCGAATTCAGAGCAAAGAAAATTATTAGGAGCAGAGAAGGACATTACATAATGATAAAAGAGTCAATACACCAAGAGATTATAACAATCTTAAATGTGTATGCACCAAAAAGCAGAGCTACAAAATGCATGAAGAAAAAACTGGTAGAACTGAAAGGAGAAATAGACAAATCCACAATTATGGCTGAGGACTTTAAACCTCTCTCTCAAAAACTGACAGAAGAAAGAGACAGCAAATCAGCAAGGTGTGGGAGGATCCAACGATACCATCAACCAACAAGATCTAATCAACATTTATGGAGCCCTCTGCCCAACCCAGCAGAATACACATTCTTCTCAAGTTCCCACAGAACATTTACCAAGATAGGTCACGTCCTGGGACATAAAACAGACCTCAAGCAAATTTTAAAAGAATTGAAATCATACAAAATGTATTCTCTGATCACAATTAAATGAAACTAGAAATCAACAACAAAAGGATAGGAAAACCTCCAAACACTTAGAAACTAAGCATCACACTTTTAAATAATCAATGGTTCAAAGAGCCAGAAATAGGGAGCTTGAGGTTCTTCCAAGACTCTGAAGCCGTGACTTTGAATAAGCACCCAGGTCGTTCTGAAACAAGTGGCTAAGCCAACATCTTTGAGAAACACAGGTATGAGAATTCAGATATGTGAGAGAGAGAGAGAGAGCACCTCATTACTCTTCAGGGAAACCCCCTATGAGACGAGATCACTTTCTTCTGGGTCTCCCCTCCCCACCTCGTTCCTCTCCTTCCCATCCCTACTGCCCTGCAAGGGGTTACCCTTGAACCACGTGGCTCATTTGACCTGGCTATAGCCAAGTGATCACTATGGATCACGTAATTCAAGCTGGCCAAGAAATCTTTTTTAAACTTTTTTTAAATGGCTCTCACTCAGAAAAGTGTAAAAACATAAATGTACAATTCAACAAATTATCCCAAAGAGAGCACTCATGTAACCACCAGCCAAGTCAAAAAAGAAAACAATGCCAATGTCCAGAAGCCCCATTATATATCCACTCAAACCAACACCCTCTCTCCATCCCCAAAGTTAACTGCTATCCTAATTTCTACCACCATAGTTTAGTTTTGCCTATATTTGAACTTTACATAAATAAAATCACACAATATGTATTCTTTAAGTTTTTTTTTCATTCCACATTACGTTTGTGAGATCATCCATTTCTTTCACTTTCTGATATTTATCTCATTTTCTAATAATTGCTAGTACTAGAAACACAATCTATTTTTGTATATCATCCTTATATCTGGCAACCATGTTAAATTCACTTATATATTCTAATTATTTGGTAATTTCCACAAACACAATAATGGGAGCTTTATTACTTTCCCATCATTTCGCACTGGAAGAGACTTTAAGTACAATATTGAATAGACATAGAGATGACAACATCCAAGTTTTGTCCCTGCCCTCAGAAGGAAAGTGTCAACATTTCCCCCATGAAATATGACATCTACTTGCTGTAGGTTTTTTGTAGATTTGTAGATTTTTGTAGATTAAGGAAATTCCCTTTGATACCAGTTTTTAACACAAATGGATGTTGATTTCAGCATCTATTGAGATAATAATTTGATTTTTCTCTAATAATGAATTGTACTGACTTATTTTTGAATGCCAAACCAACTTTACATTTCTTTTTTTAAAAATATTATATATATAATATTCAGGTTTTAAAAGTAACTTTTTACTGAAACGTCAAATACGTAATGTAACAAATGCACAAATCATAAGTGTACAGTTGGATAGATTTTAAAAATCTGAACACCTCTCTACAGGACGCTTCCCAATTCCAGGAATAAAATATCACCAGCCCCCAGAAGCCCTGCTCATGCCTCTTTCTAGTCACTCCCCCCAAAGATGATGACTATTCTGACATCTAACATAATGCATTAGTTTTGACTGTGTTTAAAATTTTTATAGACAGAACAATATAGAATGTGCCTGAGTCCTTTTGTCTGAAATTTTGTTTAGGAGATTCTCCTATGTTGTTCCATAAAGAAATAGTTCTTATATTTGCATTACTATATAGCCCTTGTTTATGTGAATATACCAAAAACCATGTGTCTTTTTCTATTGGTAATAAACATTTTGGAAACCTCTAATTGGGGGTTATTACAATAGTGCTATAGTGAACATGTGGACTCATTTCTGCGGGGCACAGGCATAGCACTTATGTCCTGCTGTAGAAAATTCTGCCAGTTTTCCAAAGTTAATTGTCACAAGCCGTATTCCCACCAGCATATATGAGAGTTCCAGTTGCTTCACATCCTTGCCCACACTTGGAATGCTCTCTCTTTTTCATTTTAGCCATTCTTCTGAGAATATAGTCATATCGCACTATGGTTCTAATTTGAGCTTTCCCTGATGACTAATGAAGTTAAGCACCTTTTTAATTAGGGGAGCATTTGGAGATCCTCTTTTTTCATGTAGCTGCTCATGTCATTTGTCCATTCTTTAATTGGTTGGTCCATCTTTTTCTGATCATTTTAAAGGAGTTCCTCATATATTCTTTACAGTCACCATTTCCCTCCAATTTCCTCCACCAGCTCTGTGCCCTCTCCCTTGGTTCTTCTAAGCTCAAATGTAGCCCAGTTCTTCTGAGCACATCCCAAGGCCACACTTCCATTCCAGATGACTCCCTTGTCCTTTCTTTCATTACTAGATAGTCTGGTGCCCGCAAAGGCAGTGGCAGTGATGGGAGTGGTTAAAAATCACAAGTATGGCATTTGCGACAACATGGATGGACCTTGAGGATATTCTGTTAAGCAAAACAAGCCAGACAGAGAAAGACAAACACCATATGATTTCACTCATATGTGGAAGATAAACTAACACATGGACAAAGAGAACAGATTAGTCATTACCAGATTAGAAGGGGGTGGGAGGAGGGTGAGAGGGGTAAAGAGGCATGTATATAGGGTGACTAATAAAAACTAGGCTACTTGTGGTGAACACAATGCAGTCTATACAGAAGCTGAAATATAATAATGTACACCTGAAATTTACAGTGTTATAAGCCAATATGACCTCAATGCAATAAGTTTTTAAAAAATCACAGGCATCGGGGGGGGGGCTGGCCCCATGGCCGAGTGGTTAAGTTCGCGCACTCCGCTGCAGGTGGCCCAGTGTTTCATTGGTTCGAATCCTGGGCGTGGACATGGCACTGCTCATCAAACCACGCTGAGGCAGTGTCCCACATGCCACAACTAGAAGGACCCACAAGGAAGAATATACAACTATGTACCAGGGGGCTTTGGGGAGAAAAAGGAAAAAAATAAAATCTTAAAAAAAAAAAAAATGACACGCATGGGAGTTTGAAGCCAGCTGCACCTTTAACCCACTTCCCAGACCTGGGAAAATCATTGAATCTGTCTGAGCTTCAGTTTCCCCATGTGAAAATAGGAATATTGAAAGTACTTTCCTCATAAAATTGTTAGGATTTAATAAAGTAACTTATAAATGTGCTTAGAACAGTGCCCAGCACATGGGGGCTGCTCAGTTGATATTTTTGAAGGAATGAATGAGTGAATGTAAGGTGTTGAGTACAAGGCCAAGCCATATTTTGAAAACTCAGGAAACAACTATTATTGTTATTGTTTCCAGATATTTCTGAGCCATGCTGTGAGACAGACCCTGTGTGGAGCCCTGAGGATCCCAACCTGCCAGGAGATCCCTTCCCACAGGAAGGACGTAGAGGCTCCGATGAGCCACGATCCAGCGTGTGGGTGTTGTTGACAGAGGCATCCACAGGGAGCTGTGAGAGCAGAGGAGGAGCAGGCAGGACGGGGACGGTGTGGGAGCCACTTTCTCCACAGTCTCCCTCTTGAAGTTGAACCAACAAGCAGTGTCCCCCATCCTTGACCCAGGACATCTGTCTTTCTGGCCCCTGAATGTCCTCACCCCAGTTCCCTGTACCTTCTTTCTGTCCTGTTATCTGCCTGTAGCTCTTGGTTGGTCTCTTGTTCTCTCTCTGTTATGATTTCCACTCTTTCTCAATCTCCAGGTCTCTCTCTGCCTCATCCTCTCCTACTTCTCTCTGTCTCTCTCATCACTCCTGCCCTCTTCCTTCAACCCCACAGTACCCCAAACTTCCCTTAAGGGCCCCTCCCAGCAGCCTCAGCAGCTCTTCTTGGCACTTTCTCATCTGTCTCCCAGCCTCCTGCCTCCCGACTAGCTCCTACCTCTGCTCTGCATCTTCTCTCTCTCACTCACAAGAGAAGATTTCCCAGAGCCCATGTGACCACTTGGTCACTTCCCTAGGAGCTGAAGGTCACCACGTTGGTGACTAAGGACAGGTGATGTGCTTTGCCTATTAGCAGGCAATGACAGGGGCCATGGAGCGTACCAGGGACTGAGGGGCGAGTCCAGGCCCAGCTGATTCTTAACCATCATTCCATGATCATCGGGGGAGGTGCAGCTTAATGAGGAAATAGCAGCAGGATGCAACACAGGTGCCAGAGGGCCAAGATGAGGATGTAAAGGCGGAAGAGGACTCGTAGAATGAGGAACTGGTGGGCGAAGCCTGGGGACCTGGTCGATGAAGCAGAACCTGATGGCTATTTGGAAATGGAGGAAAGAGTCAGAGAACTGAGCAATTTCAAGGATGTTTGGAAATATTCTGGCTTGAGGTTGCTACTATGAAATAATGCAACCAAAAAAAATCAGACACTCTTGGAGCTGAATGTTTCCTTCGATGCCATTCTACAAATGGGGTCTCTGAGCCCAGAGAGGGCTTGTGGCCTGCCCAGAGCTGCCCTGCTAGGGCTAGATGGAATCTGCCTTCCTGACTCCTTGCACTGGTAGGGGCGACAGGGGGGTCCCTTAAGTTGAAAACATCCTCAGGGAGCATTCACTCTGGGCCAGGCTGTTGCCACGTGCTGAGGTTACCAACATGAATCAGACTTGGTCCCTGCCCCTAAAGACAATAGACAAGGGGGCAAGTAGTTACACCACAGGGGAGATGAGAATGTCCAGAGATGGGAATGTCTGGGAAAAGGTGTGGAAGACTGTACCTGTGCCCAGTGCCCTGTAAATGGGGGAGGAGGTCTGTCTCCCACCTGTGGCAGCTCTAAGCAGGCAGGAAAAGCCCCCACACTCCCCTACTCTGGCGTCTTCCAGCAACTTCAACAAGGTGGGCTTGACGGGAACCAAGTGACTGAGGGAGAGATTATAGAAACCAGGAGTTGTGGTCCTTATAAGTAACTGGAAGAACTTCCACGTTGACTCTGGGGAGGCAGGAGCCATTGGAGGGGGCTAAGAGTAGACTGAGAAGGAGGGGCAAGCCGGGAGCAGAGAGACAACTGTGGAGGCTCAGCAATGACCGGGGAGAGAAATAAGACAGCTTAGTGTAGGGTGCAGCTGTGGGAAAGTGGCAAGATGGGCTGGATTCTAGACATCTTTCAAAGGTGAACGGTATGGGATTTGCTTACATTACCAGGAAATGTGGGGTGTGAAGGTCAGGAGTGGAGGAAGATGCCAAGGCGCTTGGCCTGAGAAGCTAGAAGGATGGACTTGCACTAACTGCGATGGGGAAGATTGGATGGAACAGATCGGGAAGGAGTAGACCAGAAGTCCCTTTCCGGACACCATCAGATTGACAGACCCTCGGACCTCCAGGTGGACTGTGAAAACGGAAGCCCCCTGACTCGCTGACGCCCAGAGTGGCGCTGCCACCACAGGACTCAAAGGCAGATGTCTGGAACTGGACTTAAAACTATCTTTTGGACCGTGGGTCCATTTTCTGCCCAGGATAATGCTGATGCCTAGTTACACAAAACACTGTGTCCAACGCCAGGGGCTCATGAAACGCTCTGTATCCTGTCCATGGATCGTCCTCACGTTTTGGGAATCTGGGACTCCAGAACTTTCCTGACTGCCCCTTCCACCCACTCTGAACTTTCTGCCCCACTCCCCACCCGACCCGTGCCTGTGGCAGTGGAGTGCAGACGATCTTCCCTTCAAGTCTTCAGTTCATCTCCACTGTTTCGTGCGTGTGGGCTCCTTCCTCGCACGTGAGCTCAGAAGAAGGCTGAAGCTTTTCTTTGATGGTCTACATCTAGTGCAGAGCCTGCCTCTGCAAGTTTCACAACTAAAACTTATTTGTGGTCGATTGTTGACTGCATCACGGCCTCTCTGTGAGAGAAAGAGCAGGAAATGTCTAGTCTGGCTGCACGGAGAACATGGGTACAGTCACAAGCCTCGGAAGGGTTGGTGCGCATTTTTGGACAATATTGATTTATTATTTGACAGGCTGCTCCATGCTGCCCACAGGTGTCAGTGCACCAAAGAATTTACTGAAGCACAAGCAGAAGGACCTACAACTAGAATATGCCACTATGTACTGGGGGGTGCTTTGGGGAGGAGAAGAAGGAAAAAAAAAGAAGAGTGGCAACACATGTTAGCTCAGGTGCCAATCTTTAAGAAAAAAAGAATTTATTGAGGTTAGATCTGAGCAGTGATATATAAGGTATGAGAATTCAACCTATGAGAGAAGCCCTGAGAAGGGAGCAGAGCTTCCTCAAACTAGATTTCTGTCCCAGGAACGGCCTAGTTCAGGTTCCCTTCCAGGTGGGCCATGGGGCTGATGCATAAGGGACAGGAGACCTGGACAGTAGGGACACGTCTGCCCGTGGAAGTGCCCCCAGCTCTCTGTCCTCTGCCACTGCTTATGGGAATGTGCCTCAGCTATACTGCCTGCCCCACAGAGCTCACAGGCTGTCCCCGCCCTGGTGACTGGTGCCTCCCTTCCCCACTCAAACTCTCAGAGCCATAACGTGCAGCCTCCTCCAGGAAGCCAAGTAGCTGCACCTGCATGCCCTCTTCCTTCTTGCAGCCCACTGCCCTGCCCAGATCACGCTTCAGCAAGCGGCCCTGTGGAAGGAGCATTTGCTTGTGGAATCTTATGCCCACAATTATCAATCAACCTGCGCCAGCTTGTTTGCTCAGTGATAGCCTTAGTTTCTAGGAAACCAGCAGTCCTGAGACAGGACTACAAAGTAGAACCGAATTTTGTTGAAAAGCCCACCAACAGGCATATAAATTGGTACAACCATTTTGGAGAAGTATTTGGCGGTATCAGCGAAAGCAGAACACGCCCTGTGACCAGTGCCAGGCTCATAAGTGCTTCATAACTGGTTCTGGAAGTGCAGTTCCAACATGAATATTGGTTGATATTTTTGTTTATATTAAAGAGTAAGATGAAAGAGACATACGTGGGACTTCACTCACTTGTCAATGACGTGAGCAACTTCCTTCCTGAATCAGGTAATAATTTTCCAATACCAGAGGAATATTTACTCATTTTTTTGTGCTATTTACCATGTTATAGCGACAGAGACGATACACGTCTAAGTGTAATCTGCATTATTAACATTTTCTCTATGACTTTCTTAAGTCTAACTCTAGACAATCAACAAAACAGTAAATCTATTAAGCCCTGATTTGTAGCATTTGCCAATTCCCATGGTGTGAAAACGCCCCCATGGCCGATTTCATGCTGCCAACGTGGATGGACGTCACTGAATCTGGAGTTGGGAAGAGATGAGTCATCCCATTATATAGTGTTCCTGCCATGCAGATACAATAGACACAGATCACCTCAGGAGCCACCGGAATGCAAGGGAAGGTAGGTCAGAGTGGGGCAAAATTTTGCAAACTCCTGGCAATCTAACAGCTGGCGCTCATGAGCCGGAATGAGCCAGCTCCAGCATGGCACTGCCTAGGACCGGGCCGCTCCTCTCCCAGGTATACGCCCAACAGAAATATGTACATGTGTGCACCGAAAACATAAACAGGAATGTTCATAGGAGCATTACCCACAAGCACCAAAACATTTCTTAGTGGTCAATGTGATAAGTAAATTATAACACTGTAAACTGAGCAATGAGAATAAGCCAAGTGCCGCTAACTGCTATATCATGGCTGACTCTCACAAATATGACGCTGAGCAAAAGAGGTCAGACACAAAGGAGCACCTGTCACCGGAGTGCATTTATACAAAGCTCGAAAGCAGGTCAAATGAGCCTATGACATCACAAAATAGGAGAGTGGTAACTTTGGGGACCAGGGACAGGAAAGTGATTGACAGGGCAGGAGTGGGCTTTGGGGTGCTGGCAATATGAGCTTTTTCCTGGCTTGGGTGGTGATTACATAAGGTTGTTGATTTTGTGATAACTCATCTGGCTGTGAAAACATTAACCATGCACTTTTCTGTATGTATGTTAGACGTCAATAAAAAGTTTATTTTTAAAAGCCACCAGCGTGAAGCATGCGAACAGCTGCAGCCCTGTGAGTAGTCTCCTTGGCAGCCCCCAAAGGGGCTGTCCTTGCTTGGGATGTGTCAGAAATGCTCCTCTGGGAGGCCCTCAGGAACCTGCTTTCCTTGAAAAATGACCTTCTCCCGAAAACGTCAACCCTTGTCATTGGCTAAAGAGAGACAGGAGAAGAGGGAGAGAGAGGGGACGGATCTCTAAATGGACAAAAGTCGTGGCTACTCAAGTCGCAGTGGGACAGGTGGTTGAGCTGGGGCGTGGGCTCTGGAGAAGGAAGGAAGGGAAGGAGGGAGGCAGGAACAGAAGAAGGAAAACAGATGTTGGGCAGATACTGGCGAACTCCTGAGCACAGTGTCCAGCGCTGCTCTGGACGCCGTGTGTATGCCACTCATCAGATCCTCAACCACGCCTGTGAGGGAGGGCCTGCGGTCTCTGCCCATCTCACAGATGAGGAGCCTGAGACTCAGGAGCCCCCAGGGTCTGCACTCTCCTCGTCACACCTCACTACTAGTTACCTAGAAAACTGCATGGCCCTGCTGGGAAGGCAGGGCCAAGAAGGGCCCAAGGGCCTGGAATGTTCTGCCACAGGATGTTCTGCCAATGTCCACTCCCCTCCCACGCTGGCCCTGAGCCCTTATAATCTGGGGGCCCCAGCATATTGCTGACAATCAAAATTAGCTGTGGTTGATGAAGCAGGAACATCAAAGGAGCCCATGGGAGGAATAAGGAAACGAAGGAAAAATCGAGTCAATAGTTTCCCTCGGGTCGGGTGGTGAGACCCGAAGCTGTGCAGTCTGACTCACCTCACGCCCGCAGGGCAAGAACCCACCACCTTGGAGCAGAAAGGCTGACTGTTCCACACCCTTAGGGGCTGCTGAGTGAGCTCAAGACTGGAAAGGGTCAGTGTGACCTATGCATCTGGCCCCTGCAGCCCTGCTTCCTCCCTGGCCAGCCTCCCGCTCTCCCAAGGCCCTGCCAACTCCAGGAGGAGCGAGCCTTCTTCCTTTTCTTTTGTTGATTAAATTCTGCGTCAGGTCAGACCTCGGTGGAGGCCCCAGCTGGAGTTTTGGGAATCAGAGAAGCTGGCCGCAGGAAGCTCAGGGGTGCAGCCGGGCTGAGGCAGAGGCAGGCAGCCTGGAAGGTGATGGTCAGTTCTGCTGGCCGGGCTCCAGGTTTCGTTCTCCTGGGTTCTGCCTGTGCTCTGGCCGCAGACCAGCCCTGAGGGCTGTAAGACACTGTTGCCCAGGGAAGAAAGCAGAGCTCCCTGCTGGGGAGCAAGCGTGAGCAGGAATGGGGGTGCCAGGGCCAGGAAGGAGAATGGTGGGAGGGAGGGAGTTCTGCAGTGCAGGGTGCCCACCCACAGTTCCCATGACATCTGCTGGTGACAATGGAGGACCATCTGCTGGCTTAATGTCAGTTACAGGGATGCTGAGGCCACAGGCCGAGGCTGCTGGGGGGTCGGGGTTCTGAGGACCCTCGGGGCTCCTAGGGAGAGTATGGGGTCTTCTCAGAGGAAAGAGGTTGCCTAGAAGGCCCTCCAGGTGCCTGGCCCCTCCCTGTTTACAGAAGCCACTCAGGCTGACCAGTTCCTTTGCTCCCCATGGGTGTCAGAATCCACATCTGCAGAGTGGTCAAGCTTCGGGTCAGGGTTCATTGCTGTAATGCCAGCAATTTGTGGTGCGTTAATTATCCCTACCATTTGCTAGGTGTGGAAACCATGGCCCAGTCAGGTTGGCTGTCTGCCCATCATTTCTGAGGCCAAGGCCTCCCAATGGGATCAGGTGTGTGCTGTGCCCACTGGCTGAGGACTTCCACTTTGTGAATATGCATGACGTGGGCTCCAGTGGGACCGGGGGGGGGGGGGGGGGGGGGGGGGGCTCAGGAAGGAACGTAGAAGAGAAAATGTCCTGGAGATCCCTCCTCAGAATCTTTTAAGGCCTGCCACAGCCCTGGAAGAGCAAGGACAGAAAGGCGAGGGGAGAAGACGTCTAGCCTGTCCTCTCGAAGTGACAGGAGGGAGCAGAGGTGTTGGGCTCTGTGCGAGGAGGCTGATGCTTCGGGGAGGAGGAGCGTGCCTGTGCCAGGAAAGCCCACTGTCCTGCAGGCTGCACTGACGGACCCCCGTCCCACCCAGGCAGGAACAAGGAAGCAGCCCTAAGCCTTCCCACCTCCTTACCGGCAGCAGGGCCCATGTGGGGTGGGGGGAGGGGGGCCCGAGCGAGAAATGATGCCAAGGTCGGGGAGTGATCTCAGACGGGGCAGTCTCCTGAGCTTGGGGATGACACAAAGCAGTCACAAGACGAAAGGCAGCCTTCAGCTTCCAACAGAGAACCCGGGCTGTAGGAGCGCCATTTCTAATTGAGCTCTTTGAACCTCAGTCTTCTTATCTCTAAAATGGGAGTAATAATCTCGCAGGACTGAAGTGAGGATTAAATAATTTACGTGAAAAAAAAAATAATAACTCGGCACAGTGTCTGGCCCCCTAATGAATTGTTGGTTCCACTCTTCCTTCCTGCCCTGCCCGCCAACCCCCAAACCTACGTACTGCTGGCGTGTTACAACCACTCGATACATGCTAAATGATTGAATGAGGGATGGGAGAGAGGAGGCAGGGCAGGAGGAGGGTAGGAAGTAGGAATGCTAGTCATACAGGTTCCACTGCCAAATTCCCAGAGCCTCCCTTGGAGGCTCCAGGGTGAGCTGGGACTCAGGTCCAGGGCTCTTCCCCACCCCCAACCTCGCTCCACCCCAGCCCACCCCACGGGCCTCTGCCGAAGGCCTGTAGACTTCGCTGAAATTGCCAAAGGGACATGGAGATTCCCAGTGAGAGCCAGGGCTGGGGCACCCATGGGGCAGGGAAGAACTTGAAGTTCCCAGAGGCCTCTGCGACTGTGGGGACACCCACTGCCTCTCCTCTGTAGTGACCCTACTCCAACCCGGAAGCATGAGGGCTGCAGGGCACTGATGTGGGGATGGTTTCAGTCTGTTCCGTGGAAGCGGTTCAGTGACTGTGTTGGCCCTCACCCCCTTCTCCCCCTCCCCCGCCCCCCCCCCAAATGGATCAGACACCCTTCCTGAGAGGCAGAGAGGAAGCCAGGTGCCCCCTAGGGAGAGCAGCTGAACGTGTCTCTGGGCAGGCCTGCAGAGTCCTGTTGCCCACGCTCTCAGGAGGGAGCTGGACGCTCTGGTAGCCAGAGCTCAGGGCTGAGCCACGTGTTCAGGAAGGCCTGTAACTCCTACAAACAAAAATTTGAGAGGCCTCTCCAGCTCAGCTAGTGCCCTGAAGGCAGAGCGAGGGAGCATAGCAGCAGGCCACTGCGTGCTCCTCCCCTGGGGCTCAGACACAGTCGAGGGACTCCTGCCATCCATTCACTCAGCCAACCTTGACTGAGCCCTGGGCCCAGCCCGAGGACATGCCAGTGAACATGACAGAAGTCCTTCCTTCCTGGAAATGACAGTCGGGGAGCCGTGCGGCACAGAGAGA
The DNA here is from genome assembly GCF_021613505.1 of Equus quagga. Taxonomy (NCBI): domain Eukaryota; kingdom Metazoa; phylum Chordata; class Mammalia; order Perissodactyla; family Equidae; genus Equus; species Equus quagga. The sequence continues at coordinate 139,299,744 of NC_060267.1, read as the reverse complement.
GACTGTATAAACATCCTGGGCCACTCAGAAACATGACCGGAACTGTTTAAAGATCAACTGAGGCATATGAAAATTTTTAAGACTTTACTTGAGCAAAATCGATGGGAATCAGGCAAGGCCAAGCGGAAGTGGTTAGGAGTGCTCCGCCAAGGGGAGCCCGGGGAAAACTCACCTAGAGAAGGTGAGGAAGCAAAGAAGGGATATGATTATCGGCTTTAGCTCGAAGCCTACTCGGCTGTCTGTCATTGGCTGTCCTTAGCATTGGGACTTTGCAACCTTGAGGCATTTCCAGGCTTAGATTTTGGTTTGCCTTCGTAGGCCTCCTCGTTTGATTAATTTTACAGCTGCCAGCAGAGCTTCCCGCAGCCAGGTCCAGCGCATTTTCACTCGCAGCTTCTCCTTCCACACCCACCACGCCCCCGAGGGGTGGGCTGAATGCCAGCTCACAGCCGAGGGTGTAGCCACAGAGTGGGACCCACGTCTTCTCACTCACAACTCTGTGCTTGTGCCGCCAGAGCCCAGCCGGCCCCCAGTTCAGAATCAGGGTGTGTTGGACCAGGAATGCCGAGGGGACTCGGGGCGGGGGTGTTTTCTGATCTGGCAGCCACAGTTTCTGCGAGGCCCATCTAGGGGAGCAAAGAAGGCTGTGGGGCTGAGGCAAGTCCAGCTCAGCCCCGTGGGTGAGACCAAGTACCCTCTGGAGGTGCACACCTTGGACTCAGCCCCACACTGTCCAAACCCTGCACCCCAGAATGCACAGGTCAGCCCCTGTTGACCACAAAGACAGTGTCTTCATCGTGGCCCAGCAGGAGCTTGAAGAGTCTATTCCCTTCATTTTACAGGGCAAACTGAAGCTCGGGAAGGAGAACTTACCTGCCCCAAAACACCCATTTTTTTAAAAAAAATAAACTTTTAACTTTGACATAGTTTTAGATTTATAGTACAGTTGCAAAGATAGTTCAGAGATCTCCCATACACCCCTCATCCAGCTTCCCCCGTTGTTGCCATCTTATGTGACCATGGTACACTTGTCAAAACTGAAAAGCTGACAGTGCTGCATTTCTTTTAGCTAAGCTGCAGACGCTATCTGGATTCCACCAATGTGTCCACTAATGTCCTATTTCTCGTCCATGACCCCATCTGGGATCCCACACTGCATTTAGTTGTCATGCCTCCCCTGTCTCCTCTGGTCTGTGACTCTTTTTGAGTCTCTCCTTATTTCTCATGGCTGTAAGAGTCTTGAGGCGTGCTGAGGTACTGAGGAGTCTCAAGGATGCTTGAGGGATCCTGTAGAATGTGCCCCAGTCTAGGTTTGTCTGATGTCTGTCTCATGACTAGACTGGGGATGTGGGTTTTGGAAAGAACACGACAGAGGTGGAGCCCCCTTCTCATTGCCTCCTGTCAGGGGTGGGAGGGTGACAACCACACGCCATCACTGGGGGTGTTCACCTCCATCACTTGGTTAAGTGTGCCTCTAGGCTTCTCCACCATAAAGGTATTATTTTCCCCTCTCTCTGCTCTGCTCTGAAATGAGTTCAGCCTACCCAGAAGGAAGGTGGTAGCGACTAAACTAAGTTTCACCTCCTGGAGGGGAGAGTATCTACATGTTATTTGGAATTCTTCTGTGAAGAAGATTTGTCTTTCTCCCATATTTATTTGTTCAATCATTTATTTACATCAGTATGGATTCATGCATGTTTAGTTTATACTTTGGGTTATATTGCAATACTGTGTTATTTACTTTTTTGTTCCAATTGTTCCAGCTTTGGCCATTGGGAGCTCTTTCAGGTTGGTTCCAGCATCACTTTGACGTGCCTTCATCCTTTTGTTTGAGGGAACCTCCTTACTTTCTGGCATTATAAGATGCTCCAGGATGGCCCCAAATAGCCAAAGGAATCCTGAGGAAAAAGAACAAAGCTGGAGGTATCACACTCCCTGATTTCAAAATATACTACAAAGCTATAGTAACCAAAACAGCATGGTACTGACACAGAAATAGACACGTAGATCAATGGAACAGAATCGACAACCCAGAAATAAACCCACACATATATGGACAGCTAATTTTCAACAAGGGAGCCAAGAGCATACAATGGAGAAAGGAGAGTCTCTTCCATAAGTAGCGCTGGGAAAACTGGACAGCCATATGGAAAAGAATGAAAGCAGACCTTCATCTTATACTATACACACAAATTAACTCAAAGTGGATTAAAGATTTGAATGTAAGACCTGAAACCATGAAACTTCTCGAAGAAAACATAGGCAGCATGCTCTTTGACATCGGTCTTAGCAGCATGTTTTCAACTACCATGTCTGACTGGGCAAGGGAAACAAAAGAAAAAATAAACAAATGGGACTACATCAAACTAAAATCTTCTGCACAGCAAAGGAAACCCTCAAGAAAACGAAAAGACAACCTAACATGGGGAGAAGATATTTGCCAACCATATATCGGATAAGGGGTTAATATCCAAAATATACAAAAAACTCATGTGTCTCAACAACAAAAAAACCAAAAACCCAATTAAAAAATGGGCAAAAGATCTGAAGGAGAGTTCTCCAAAGAAGATATGCAGATGGCCAACAGGCACAGGAAAAGATGTTCAACATTATTAACTATCAGGGAAATGCAAATCAAAACTACAATGAGGCATCACCTCACTCTGGTCAGAATGGCTATAGTTAACAAGACAGGAAACAACAAATGTTGGAGAGGGTGTGGAGAGAAGGGAACCCTCATACACTGCTGGTGGGAGTGCAAACTGGTGCAGCCACTATGGAAAACAGTATGGAGTTTTCTCAGAAAATTAAGAATAGATCTACCATATGATCCAGCTATTATACTGCTGGATATTTATCCAAAGAACTTGAAAATACAAATGCATAAAGATACATGCACCTCTATGTTCATCACAGCCTTATTAACAATAGTTAAGACTTGCAAGCAACCTAGGTACCCATGAAGGGATGAATGGATAAGGAAGATGTGGTATATATACACAATGGAATACTACTTGGCCATAAGAAATGATGAAATCCGACCATTTGTGACAACATGGATGGACCTTGAGGGTATTATGCTAAGTGAAATAAGTCAGAGGGAGAAAGTCAAATACCATATGATCTTATTCATAAGTAAAAGATAAAAACAACAACAAACAAACACATAGCAACAGCGATTGGATTAGTGGTTACCAGAGGGGAAGGGGAGAGGAGAAGGGCGAAAGGGGTGATTAGGCACAAATGCGTAATGGATTATAATTAGTCTTTGGGTGGTGAACATGATGTAATCTACACAGAATTTGAAATATATTATGATGTACATCTGAAAGTTATATAATGTTACAATCCAATGTTACTGCTATACAAACAAAAATTAAAATTAAAAAAGAAAGAAAGAAAGAAGGAAGGAAGGGAGGGAGGGAGGGAAAGGAAGGAAGGAAGGAAGACTGCAAATTAACAAGTTAAGCATCCAGATAATTAAGTTAGGAAAAGAAATCCTTATTAAAGCAGCAATGTTTTGTGAATAAAATTTATAAACAATTTGGCAAATAAACACAATAAAATTCTTAAAAAATAAGATTCTCCGGCTCATCTTGCATTTTTCCTGCCCCTTGCCTGCCCCAGCCATTTCACCAAGGAGTCTTCATTCCTTTTTTGGAGACTGATATTTAGAAACCAAGACCTGAGCACTGGGTGTGCTTGTTGCTACTAGGCCTTCTCAGCAGACAGATAGATAATATATGCGATCATGTATCCAGACGTATTTGCATTGTTTCAGTGTATATGTTGAGCTTCATGCTGATGTCTCCAATTCTAATCCAGTCCTCAGGCTTCCTTCTAGCCTTCCTTTCTTGTCTATCTGTAACTTCCTTCTCTTATGGTGGCAACAACCTGGGCCACCTTCCATCATCCATTTACTTATTGCTTCAATGCCAGCACACTTGTGAAGCAATTTCAGGATTGGTAACCTGTACCCCTCTGGGAAACAAATTTACCAGAGTATGATATTTACAGTTCCTTTCATCTTTTGCCTTACAATGTCCAGGCAAAACACTGTCTTCCAGAGTTATTTAGATCGGCCCCCTTTCCCCCAGCCCCTTCAGTGTGGTTAGGTCCTGCATTTGTAATGAAGTTTGTGTCAACGTATTGCCCCCAACTCTGAACGCACCCTTCAATATATGCTCTGAGCGGGAGCTATTTCTCCTTTCGAGTGGGTGCGATGATAAGCTTGTTCAGTAGAGGGCGCTGGAGCAACACTGAAAGAGGAAAGGGCCCTCCCCGCCATTTCCAGCATGGTCTGAGGGAGGACGGGTGGTGTGGGGACAGGCTGTCCTGGGGCAACCTTGCAGCCTGGATCTGGTGATAACCTTTTCCGCAGCCCTCTCAACACAGAGCCCCGAGCCCCGTGCAGCCGGTGTGCTCCTCAGGCCTGCTGTGTGCTGCCACCCAGACCAGCGCGGCCACGCACAGTGGCCTATGGCCCCAGAGGTTGCATATTGAGGTGCCTCCCTTGTGAAAACTTCCACGTGGCTCAGACAGTCAGAAGGCCTCCTGTCCCCACTGGCGTCCACTGAATGTCTCTGCTCTCCAATGTGAGGATCACACCTTCTCGAACAGACCTGAACCCCTTCTAGGTTTGTCCTTCCTTCAACACGCTCCCTGGCCCTGCAGTACCAGATGGAGCTTCCTTGTACCTTCTAGTTACTCTTTTTTTTTTTTTTTTTTGGTTAGGAAGATTGTCCCTGAGCTAACATATGTTGCCAGCTAACATGTGTTGCCAGTCTTCCTCTTTTTGCTTGAAGAAGATTGTCCCTGAGCTAACATCTGTGCCAATCTTCCTCTATTTTGTATACAGGACACAACCACAGCATGGCTTGATGAGTGGTGTGTGGGTCTGCACCCAGGGTCCAAACCCACGAACCCCATGCTGCTGAAGCAGAGCACAAGAACTTAACCACTACACCACTCGCCAGCCCCTCTCCACTTACTTTTTATCACAGTTAATAGTTCTTTATTGACTCTTCTGCTGCCCTGGGAGCACTCCTGCTGGGAGAGAAGGTCAGCCTTGGCCCCAGACGAGTGTGTCCTAATTTAATACGCCGACCTGATTATACCACTTTGGGGCTAAGCCGGTGGGATGAGAAATGCAAACTTGATCCTGGCCCTGATATCAGTTCCCCTACATTAAGCCCAGCATATATGGGGTTAAAACCCCAAGCACTCCTCCCTTCCCACGCTTCTCTAAGTTACCGAGCAGATGTTAATTATCGGTTTTTTAAACCTCTGTATCCTTGAACTTCACAAGGCAAATAGAAGTTACAAATTGTTAGAGCCGGGTGGCCTCATGCTAACATTGTGCTTTGAAGTTTTATTACAGGGAAACTGACATCCAGAGAATATCAAGAAGCTGAAACTTCCCCCACCCCAACTCCTCAGCTTCCTGGCGCCAGAATCCACCATCCACCACGGAAGTAGACAACCAAGAATATCCACCTGCGGATTCCCTTATCTCGCCGTTCTCCTCCCTGCAAACAACCTCACAAGGCCAAACCCAGGCCAGGCTGGGGGGCAGTGGGGGAGCACCAACAGCAAGGCCACATGCTCCCCCTCCCCTGCCTAAAACCTCAAATAAAAACCCCTACCTTGTTTCCTTCCAGGAGATGGATCTGAGTTCTAGCTCTCATCTCCTTGTCTGGCTGCCCTTTGATAAACCCTTTCCTTGCCATAAGCCTGGTGTTCTAGTTTTTATTATGCTCTCTCTCTCCCTCTCTCTCGCATATGGCGGGCAAAAGAACCTGTGTTTGTGGCCGGTAACTGGCTCAGGCTGGTGGTCTGCACCCCGTGCTGGTGGTAGGAAGAGCAAGGCTGGTTAGCTTCCCACTCGCAAATGCCAGCCTTGAGTGCTCACTTGGAGCTTGGCCCTGGGAGGTACTGACCAGGGATCCCTCCTGGTTGGCTCTCCCTGGCTTTCATGTGTGGCAATGAGGTGTGACTGGTGTCCCTGGTCTAGGTGAGCATCTCTTTGGCAGGCTGGTCTCAGGGACAGGCCAGCCACAGCCTCAGCCGGAAGGGAGCAGGGCCCATAATGAAACCACACTCAAAGGGAACCCAAAGTTACAAACCCAAAGATCCATCTCCTAGAAGGAAGCAAGGTAGGGGTTTTTCTTTGAGGTTTAGGCAGGGGAGGGAGAGCATGTGGCCTTGCTGGTTGGCGCAAAGTGTGTAAAGTTACACTGTTTTCTTTCATGAGAGTGCAGTGTGTTCTCTGCTCTCTGTGCCCACCATGGCATCTTCTGCTCAGAGATGCTCATCGCAGCTCGTAGAAGGGTAGGGAGCATGCGCCCTCCCAAGCCCCAGATGGAAACACTTTCTAGCGTAGCCAGGGCACCTCACAGCCACAACACAGCCACGGGCTCTCTCAGGACCCTGAGGAAAGGGCTCCGTCAGGCACAGGGACCAGCCAGTGGCACAGAGTCTGGCATCTTTGAAGAGACTCTAATTCTTCCCTCATCTCATGTCTGCGTGCTTTTAATTTATTATAAAATACTCAAAACATATATGGATAAAGAAAGATTGAACAATCAGACTGTACTTCCAGCTTAAGAAATGAAATACTGTCAATATAGACAATGTGCTTGTGTACCCCTCCTTGGTCACATCCGCGCTCCTTTATGTGAATGAATTTTCTTACGTTTTAGTGCAAGTGGGTGTTTCCCTAAGCAACATAGGTTCTCTTCTTCATGTAAGTGGCATCATATTGTGCATATTCTCCAGCACCTTGAATTCTTTGCCCAACGATATGATTGGGAGATGTGTCCATGGCTCTAATTCAGAGGTCAGCAAGCCTCCCTCTGTAAAGGGCCAGATAATACATATTTTAGGCTGTACGAACCAAGAGGCAAAATTGAGGATATTGTGTAAGTACTTGTATAATAAGAGGGAAGACAAATTTCCACAAAACCTTTATTGGTGAAATTCAAAATATGATAATAATAATTAAATACAGTTTTTTTCTGGTAATACAGGTCTAGTAAGAAGAAGACTGGGGGCCGGCTCCGTGGCCGAGTGGTTAAGTTCTCGCGCTCCGCTGCGGCGGCCCAGGGTTCGGATCAGCACCGCTTGTCAGGCTACGTTGAGGCGGCATCCCACATCCCACAACTAGAAGGACCTGCAACTAAGATATACAACTGTGTACAGGGGAGGTTTGGGGAGATAAAGCAGAAAAAAAAAAAAAAGATTGGCATCAGTTGTTAGCCCAGGTGCCAATCCTTAAATAAAAAAATTAAAAAAGATTGGCAACAGTTGTTAGCCCAGGTGTCAATCTTTAAAAAAAAAAGAAGAAGAAGAAGAAGAAGAAGACTGGAATTCTTTTTGAAGGAATAACATCAAAGTTAATGTTCCCCATCTATTGCAAATGTTCATCTTTATAAACCATTCTTAGTTCTTGGGCTGTACAAAAACAGGTGATGCTCCACATTTGGCTGCAGGTCGTAGCTTGCTGACTCCTATTCTAGTTCAGTCATTTTCACTGCTGTATAGAATTCCTTTAGATAACTGTAACAAAATTCATTTATTTATTCACAGGGAATGGAGAGGTTTCTGGTTGATTTGGTATTAAAATGATATTTCTATAAATGTTCTAGTTCATATCTGTGCGATACCTGTGTAGGCATTTTTCTGGATAATATGCATAGAAGTAGAATTGCTAAATAGCTGAATAGGGCATGTGGCTCTTTAACGCCAAACTGCTTTCCAAGGTGGTTGTACTAATTTCCACTGATATCCGCAGTGTTTACGTATCCTTCTTGAGCCACGTGCTTATAAACACTTGGTATTTCAAACGTTTCAGGTTTTGCAAATCTGACTGCTGTATAACGTGACCTCATTTTGACTTTAACTTTCATTTCTGGATCACAGGTCAGGTTGAATATCTTTTCAAATGTTCATTGATCTTTCATACTTTCTCTTCTGTAAATTAACTATTCATACCTTTCGCCCATTTTTTATTGGGTTGTTTATATTTTTCTCATTGCTTTATAAAGTTTTTCATATATTAACCCCTTTTTTGTTCAAATACGTTGAAAATAACTTCTCCCATTTTGTGGCATCTTTTTTCCATTTTTAAGAGTGTCACATGAGAAAAAAGTTTAGTCAAATGTTTAGTTCTTCTTTTTTCTGTCTTGTTTAAGTATGTACTTGAAAAGATTTTGAAATTTTACTTTTCATATTTAAATTCTTAATCCACAAGAACTTAAGGTAGGGATCTAATTGGATTTATTGGATAGCCCATTGTCCTGGAAAAATTTATTGATAGCTACAGCTTTTCCTAATCATCTTCAGTGCTATATCCGTCAGACGTCATACTTCTAGGTGTGGGTGGGTCCATTTCTGGGCTTTCTATTCTATTTAATTAGGCAGTTTGTGCACACTGCCTTGATTACCATAATGTTTTTGTTTTAAATAAGTGTTACTATCTAGTAGGGAGTACTCCTGCCCCAACTTGATCTTCTTTAAAATTATCTTGGTTATTTTGGCCCTTTCTTCTGTATAAATTTTAGAATCAAACTCGTCAAGTTCCGTAAAAAGTCCCATCAGAATTTTGATTGAAATTGCATTGAGCTTTTAGATTAATTTGGGAAAAACTGACATTTTTATACTGAATCATTTTGCCCGTGCACATGGTATAGTATTCCTTTCAGAACTCCTTCCAGAACTTGGAAGAAATTTGAGTCTTCTTAAAATGTCTTTTATAAAGTTATGTAATTTTTCCATGAAATTCTTCAACACCTTTCATTAGATTTATTCTGAGGTCCCTTAATATTTTGTTATTGTTATTGCTATTGTAAATGTCACTTTAACATTTTTTTCGTTTTCTATTTTTTGTTGTTGGTGTAAACAAAGGCACATAATTTTGCTCTGTGCATCCTATATCCAGAAAACTTGTTGAACTCTTAATAATTCTCATTGTTTATCTCTAGATTCTCTTGGGATTTTTTTCCTATGTAAACAATCATCTTGTCTGTGAATAACAGCAGTTTTTCTTTCTCCTTTCCAATCCCTATAACCGTTTCTTTCAACAACTCATTCAGCTGCCTAGGACCTCTGTTACAACATTGAATAAAGGTTCACGAGTTAAATGCTGGCGGGTCCCCTGTCTCATTTCTGGTTTTTAAGATAAGCTGCTATTGTTTCACCTTGTGGAGTGATTTTCCTGCAGGGTTTATTACTCAATCAGGCAGAGTAATTCCCATGTAGTCCTGATTCGCTAAGATTTCTTTCTTTGCGTCTTACGTGGATGTTGGATTTTACTGAATACCATTTTTTTTCACATCTGTTTTAAAGATTATATGTTAATGTGGTGAATTACAATAATATATTTTCTGTTAAAACATTCTTGCATTCCTAGCATAAAATCAACTTGGTTAAGATACATTTTAAAATACATTGCTGGGGGCCAGCCCCATGGTATAGTGGTTAAGTTCAGCACACTCTGCTTCAGTGGCCCGGGTTTGTGGGTTGGGATCTTGGGCATGGACTTATGCCACTCATCAAGCCATGCTGTGGCTGTGACCCATATACAAAATAGAGGAAGATTGGCACAGATGTTAGCTCAGGGTGAATCTTCCTCAAGCAAAAAAGAGGAAGATTTGCAACAGAGGTTAACTCAGGGTGAATCTTCCTCGCCAAAAAATAAATAAATACATTACTAGATTAACTTTGTTGGGGTTTTTTGTTGTTATCTGTGTGGGTTTGGGAGTTTTTTAGTTAAGTTCTTAGATGACATTGGCCTATAATTTTTCTTGGTTATCTTTTGAATCAAGGTTGTACTGTACTAATAAAATGAGTTATCAAATGTGACTTCCTTTCCTATGACATGTAGAAAAAAATTGTGTAGGATTGGAATTATCTTTTCCTTGAATGCTTTGTAGAACTTACCTAGAACACAAACCTAGATCACAGAACCTAGAAATCAGTTTCTGTGGTTTTCTTTAATAATTATAGGAATATTCAGATGTTGTCTATTTTAATGTTCTATAATTTTAGGAAGCTAACTATTTCCTCTGGGTTTTACTTTATTTATTTTAGGTAATAAGTATTTATTTTATTTAAATTTATTATCATAAAGCTCTCCAAAGCAGAAAGATGAGACATATATTTGTCACACATGTAACTGAAAAAGAACCAATATGGAAAATACATTTTAAAAATTCCAACAAACCAATCAGGAAAAGATAAACAGCTTGGTTTTTAAAATGAGGAAAAGACTCAACCAAGTACTTCACAAAAAAGACTATCCAAATGATCTATCAACATTATGAAAAGATACTCAACTTCAGTAATCAGGGAAATGTAAATTTAAATCGTGCTGAGATATCTCTACATGCCCTCTAGAAAGGCTAAATTTTAAAAGAATGATGACACCAAGTGTGGGTGAGGACTGGAGCAGCTGAGACACTCACAGACTTTCAAAAACTGGCACATCTACTGAAGGCTAACATATGCATACCCTATGAGCACGCATTTCCCCAGTTAGGCACCCAACAAAAAGACATGTCTAAGCATATGCATAGTAATAATCAAACACTGGAAACGACCCACACAAGCAACAACAGTAGTGTTGATACCAGCCCTGATATCAGTTCACCTACATTAAACCCAGCATATATGGAGTTAAAACCAAAGCACTCATCCCCTTTCCCTTCTTACTCCTTGACTTCCTGGCACCAGAATCCATCATCTACCACAGAGGCAGACAACCAAGGACACCCACCTACAATGGATTCCCTTATCTAGCTATCCTCCTCTCTGCAGACAGCCTTGTTACCAGCTCTTAGTTAATATCAGCCCTGGTAGTGGTTCCCCTGCGATGAACCTAGCATGTATGGGGTTAAAACTAAAAGCCTTCATTCCCAGTTCCCTGGGTCTTTGGTTACACTCATGTGCAAATATTTGTTTCTTTAACCTCTGACTCCCTGAGCTTTACAACCAAACAGAAGTTACAAATTTTTAAAGCCCAGATGGCCTCAAACTGGGCTTGTAGCTAATCCCAGGACCTTGAAGTTCTTTCACAGAGAAACTAATGTCCAGAGAATATCAAGAAACCGAAGCTTCCCAGGCCCAACTTCTTGGCTTACTGACGTCCGAGTCTACCTTCCACCATGGAGATAAACAGCCAAGGACACTTATCTGAGAAATCCTTGGTCTCCTCTGCTGGAAGCAGCCCCAGACACAGGCCAATGGGAAAATGCTGACCAAGAAGTCCATGGCCCCCCTTCCCTACCTAAAACCCCAAATAAAAACCCCTACCCATTTCTTAACGGGGAGCAAGCAACTTTTAGGGCCCTGGCCCTTTGCTTTGCTCCCTCTGCCTGGCAAAGCAAAGCCTTTCCTTTTCCTCCCAAGACTCTGTTCTCGTTATTTGGATTTGCATTAGGATCAGAGACCGAACTTTGGGTAACAGCCTCACAAGGTCAGATGCAGGCTTGTGGGAAAGCACCAACTAGCAAGGCCATAGGCTCCCCCTCCCTACAAGCAGCCATGTTCCTTGCAACCTTTAAAACCCCCTTGCCTCCCATCTTTTGGGGAGACAAGACAAATTTGAGGGCTCTCTCTCATCTCCCAGCTGATATCACCCAAAATAAAAACCCTTTCCTTGCCATAAGCCTGGGGTTCCAGTTTTTATTTGGCCCCTCTTGAGTGGCAGGTAAAGAAACTATGTTTGTAGCTGGTAACAGTGTGGATAAATACATTGCAGTTTTCATTAAATGGAATATCCAAGATTGGGAATCAATAACTTATTGCTACGTGGAACAACATGGATGCATCTCACATACATACTATTGAGTAAAAGAAACGCTAAAAGACAAACCAAGGCATATTAAAATTTTCAAGAGTTTCTTGGAGCATACATCAGTTTGAATCAGGCAATACCAAATGGAAAGTGGCTAGGTGTGCTCCACTGCCAGGAACCAGGGGAGAGATTTTTATAGAGAAGACGAGAAGCTCAGCAAGGAAATTATTTGGTTGGCTATAGCTTAAGCAGTTGCCTAAGTCGGCAAAGCCTAGTTGGCTTGTTGTGATTGATTGTTCCTAAGTTTCGTTTTCCCAGATTCCAGGGCTTTGACTCTGGCTTAGGTTTTGTTTGCTTACCTAGGTGACCAAGGTGACTATCAGAGCCACTTCAGTCCAATGGACTCCTTGTTTAACTACTTTAACAGAAGGAGGGGCTGTGTTAGACATTTTAATAATAATGTTTACTTTAAAATAATAGTCATATACATTTTCACTTTTTTTGCATCATTAACAACAGAATTATGAAAAAAATAAACTCAAAACACAAATAAAGATGCTCCAAGAGAAGGCAAAAGGACTGAACAGTGAGGGCCACTGCCCACTCTGGGGGTTCCCCATTTTCATGGCAGGAGCAGGTGGGGGCTCTGCGGAGTCAGCACCTCGGGGCCTCAGAGCAGCCCTGTGCACAGCTGTAGCCTGTACATCTCATCTAGACGTTAGTAGGTGCCACTGAGGTCCCTCAACGGCTGTGCCGGGGAAGGGATTCATGTAGCCAGTCACTTGGTCTCACGTTGGTTCTGGACTGCTCATTACATAAGCCCTGGTCCAGGCTGCGAATTTTAACTCAGAAGGATGATGAATTTCAGTCAATGAACAGATAATCAGTGTCAACCTTAAAAATAAAACAGCCAGTTCTTTTACCAATTAAACGTGTTTATTCATGAATAGCCAAAGGATTGCAATTTGGGATACGCACGCTATGGCAGACCATAGGCAAACCCAATAAACAAGGAAAAGGAACATTATTTTATAGAGAAAAAGAAGGAAATTGGGAGGGATTGTTTTGAATGAAAGTACATTGGAGGAAAGCAAGAGTTCAAGGTGATGATGTGTTCTCATTGGGGTAGTCGATTTCTGCTTGGGATGCAATGTAGATTTCTTCCCGTAATTGACTATTCTTTCCTTCTGACAACTTCTGTTGGGGTCTGTAATTGACTGTCTTCCTGTTGACAAATTCTTTGTGTTGGGGTCTGTAATTGGCTGTCTTTCCCATAACTGACCTTGAGAGGTACTGCATGAGAGCTCCCCCTTCTGGCCTCCTGACTCCATTTTTAAATGAGGTTTCCCTTTATTAATTTTCACATCAGTAAATGGAAACTTTTATAATATAAAGAGCAAGTCATTTTACTGGGTTGAAGTAAAAAAAACCCTCAGCTGAATGAAAATAAAACTAGTGGTTCAAATAGAACTTTGAAAAGTCCCAAGGATGGGAAAGTCTGTCCCTAGGAATTACTGATTAGGAGACTGGTTAGGATTTTATCAGTCTCAAGGAAGAACTAAATTGGTTTATAAAGGTTTTTTTTTTTTTTTTTTTTTTTGCTCTTGCATTTATCACAAGAGCAGTGCAAAATGAAAGAAAAATAGTGGAAGGCATTTTTTTATTAAACTTGACTTACGGAATAATATCTTTGGGGAATAAGGTCATAGAGGCCAAGATGGCCAGGTTTGAAAGAGAAAAGAGGCCTTCCTTGACCAAACAGAGGGAACTGTTTAAGGATGACCACATCGGGAATGGGACACGTCCCAGAAAGACCCAAAAGAAAGAGGCAAGTTATCAGAGAGGAAACACAAATGATCCCCCAGAGCAAGCACAGGTCCAGAAACCATGGACAGCTGCCCTCTAAAAACTGTGCTAAGAACGATCGCAGGACCATCCTCAACCCCCCTCCTCCCGCACTGACCCCAGATTGGGATAGTTCTACAGAGGGTAACAGAAGGTGGACGGAATTCATGCAACATTTATTCAAGTAATTATCGAGCACCCAGGCACCGTTCCAGTGAACGGACTTTGCCTGCTCTCCTATTTAGACTGGCGGTGCCCTAGAAACTAAGTTTATGCTGGGATGAAATTTTAAAACAAACAAACAAAAGGACAAACATAGAATGTGAGAGGGAAAGAGTGTGGGAGAGGAGGTCGCATCTCGGGAAATTAAGGAAGACCTCCCTACTAAGGTGACATTTGAGGGCGACACGGAGGAAGTAACTGAGTGGCCCATGCTCCAGTTCATCATGTTCGAGGAAGAGTGAGGCAGCCAGCGTGGCCTGGGCATGGCATTTGGATGTTAAAGAGAGTTCTTTGGCAACTCTGTAAAGGATGATTTTTGAGAGGGAATGCTAGGGAAAGAATGTGAGTTAAGGGACTATTAAAATTGCCCAGTCAACAAATAATGAAGGTCCCCGCTCACCATTCCAACAAATAAAGAGGACGTGGTGGGAGGTAGGAAAAGGAAGGAACACGCTACATGCTGAAGTTGCTTCCTCGTCCTTGTACCTGCTGGAAAAGCAAGCAGGTGGCCCCAACCCTCAGACAGTGGGGAAAGGCCAGCAGGGCTTAAACCCCTCTGTATTAGTTTCCTGGGGCTGCCTTACAAATCGCCACAGGCTGGGCGGCTGGAGACAATGAAAATGTATTCTCTTACAGTCCTGGAGGCTAGAAGTCGGAAATCAGGTTGGAAAGCACTGAGCTGAGGATGGAGTGGAGCTGCTTTCCTGGAATACATCCACCGTTCTCCAAACTCCAGGGAATTTGGTACACTGGCATAAAAAGAAATTGCTGTCAGAAATGGCTAGATCTGGGGCCAGCCCTGTGGCTGAGTGGTTGGGTTTGTGCGTTCTGCTTCAGCGGCCCAGGGCTTTGCCAGTTCGGATCCTGGGCACAGACTTAGCACTGCTCATCCAGCCACATAGCAGAACCAGAAAGACCTACAACTAGAATACACAACTATGTACTGGGGGGCTTTTGGGAAAAGAAGAAGAAAAGAAAATGGCTAGATTTCCAGTGGATTCTATCATCTATAGCCAGAGTGAGGGAGTGCATGAAGGCCTTCCTGTTGTTCCTAACCACCTGTTTAGAAGCCAGGCTGGTAAAAAGCTGCCACTGTGGACTCTGATCTCTGTGACATAGATGTAAGATGCAGGCTGCAGAGGACTGGAGATCCTGCAGGGTCTAATGCTACTAGCCAACTATACTAGTAATTAGCAATGTTCTGGACAAAAACTGGGTCATAGTGTTCCGCCACAAGTCCAGCTGGGCTAGGGCGGCTGAGTATTGTGCCAACAGACTGAAGAAACAAACTGGAGACTGCGAAGGAGACATACAGGTTTATTGGGCCTTACTTACAGGAAGAGTGTCCAATGGCGGCCGGCTGGACGGAAGTAATGTGAAGGCCCGCAACCGCCCCCCAAGAGAAGCTTGCTCAAGTAGGCAGAGAAACCAAAGCTGCATGCTTGCCAAAGGGCTGTCCTTGGTAACAACAGCGTTCCCAGAACAGTAGCTCACATGGAGGGGCTCTCTGTCCCTGTAAGATGCAATGTTCTTCTCGTGGGATAAGGGAGGATCTGGGCTGGCCAGGCCCAGATCGTTACAAATCCCTGTAGCTAGGCTGCCTGCCCAGAAGGGAGCCAGAAGGACACATGGTTGCAATGGATCTGGGGGTTTCTGCTGATCAAGCAAGACCCAGGCCCTACACACAGGGTGGGAGCAGGCTCAGAAGTGATTTAACCTTGCCAACCCAGCCCCCGCCATAGAAAGGCCTGAGGGAAGGCAAACCACTGGGTGGACAAAGGGGAATATAGTCCATTCTTGTTATTTACAGTGGTTCTGCTCTATAATGTTGCCACACACACTGAATTAGCAAATACTAAAACATTGCTCCCAGGGGAAATGCAGAGTTAGGTCCCAGGGAGCCTCTGGTAACAACACTTTGGTGAACTGATCAATATATAACCTTATGTTGTTTCTATTTAAAGATATTTTATTTTGTATATATTGTTGATTCATTGACATTGACCTCACAGCCAACAGCACTGTGACTCATGCCTGAATGGACATTATCTAGCGCACCCATTTTCTCCGTAAGGCACATCACAGCCTTCCGTGCTTAAGAACACTAGACAGCACTTCAACAGGGCGCTTCAGGACCACTTAGAACACAAACTCACCAACAAAAATTCTAAAACTATAGTACAAATAGACCGCGAAAATGACACGTTTACAATATGAGATAAAACAAGAAGGCAGTTTGATTTCTGCTGGGAATGTGGGTGTTGAATGACTCAAATTTTTCCTGCTCTGTGCATGTCCCAAGCTTTCAGAGATGGCCTCCCCGCAGCAGCAGGCCCAGGACCCAGCCCAGTGTTCAGAAAAAGCGACAGCGACTGTCCAGGCTGAGCCCTGACCCTGCCTGAAGGCGAATGGCCTCTGGGTTAGAAGCTGAGATGATGTGCAGGGATGTGCCACAGCCATTCCCCGCGAGGAAGGGAGTGACAGAGCCCAGCCAACCCTGGCCAGATAAGAGGCAGTGAGACAAACTTGTATTTATGCGTAGAAACATCCGTTTCCAGGGGGGATGGGTCTCTGTGAGAGTTCAGCGTGTTCCAAATGAAGTCCTGGAAATTGTTTTTGTCAAGCTCAACCAGATGAGAGACCAGCACTGGCTTACGGCCTCTTCTCCGCACCAGGCATGCCTAGCTTCCTTCCACATAAAAGGTGGCATTTCATCCTCAAAAAGCCTGAAGTGACTTGTCCTCTGTCACACCGCTGATCAGGGCCCCAGACCAAAGACCCTCTGCCTCCCATCCAGATTCTTTCCCCTGCACCTCACCCCCTTTGTATATCTTCTCTTAATCTGCCCTGAAGTTGGGAGTAGGTGGGAGGAGCACAGAGAAAGAAGTTGAAAGAGAGAAATTGACTAAGAGGGCTCCCCGAATCTGGTTAATTTCTGATCTGAGCAAAGTTATACTGAGAAACAAAACCGGAGGGTGAGTAGGCTGCCACGGTCAGGCCACTGAGGAAGCAGCTGAACTCTGGGGCAGCAGCAGCAGCCAGGGTGGGAAGGAGGTAGATTGGGAGGCTGCCAAATGCTGCCACAGCAAACCGCTCCCTTTCCTTTCCCACCCTCCTTTCTTTCCTCCCTCCCTCCCTCCCACCCTCTTCTGTCTCCTCCTCTTCCTTCTAGAGCTCGCTGCCCCTCCCTGTGGCCTGCTGCCAAGTATCTGACCCAGCCAGTGGATGCGGCCAGGCAGCCCTAGATTGACTCCATTAAAAACTCCCATAAGCCTTGCTGCGTCTGCCTCAGCATGGCGGGAGGGAGGGACACCTTGGCTGTGGGTCTGTTCCCTCTCCTGTGATTGCTGACCAGGATCTCCCCGGGCTTGCCTTCCCTTCAGCCGCCCAGCGTGGTCTCACCATCACCATGCAGTAGACTCACTTGGGAGGCCTTTAGAAGTGCTGATGCCAGGACCAATTCAGTGGGAGCTTCTGGGGCTGGGAGGAGCAGCGTCCCAGTGAGAAGAGAGAAGGCTGCTCTGACAAATCTGAACATCTAGCTATCTTCAGCCCTGCCGAGCTTGCGTGTGTTCTCCTAAACCTTGACATCCCCCCACCCCCACCCAGGATTCTCTGGAAAATCAGGTAAATGACGTCACTCATGATAGGGAGAAAGCCATTTAGCCTATTTTAATTTAAATGTGACAAACTTTCTCGCATTCTTAAATACTTATGTTCAAAAATTTCTATCATTTAAGAATGCAGAGTTTTCAATTAGAAAAGTCTTACTAGAGCAAGAGGCTAAAGGGAACTTTTATGTGACACAGAAACACTCGGCTATCTGGGCGTCTTTCCAGAGCTCCTTGCACAATTACTTTCAAGGATGGTAGGTTTTTTGCTTTGTTTTGTTTTTTGCTTTTTTTTCCTTAAAGATTGGCCCTGAGCTAACATCTGTTGCTAATGTTTCTTTCTTCTTCTTCTCCCCAAAGTCCCCCAATACATAGTTGTTTATTCTAGTTGTAGGACCTTCTGGCAGTGCTGTATGGGACGCTGCCTCAGCATGGCCTGATGAGCGGAGCTAGGTCCACACCCAGGATCTGAACCAGCGAAACCCTGGGCTGCAGACGTGAAGCGCGTGAGCTTAACCACTCCGCCATGGGCCAGGCCCCTCAAGGACCTGTTTTAATGAAACAGGACTAGATATGACGATTTCACACACGATTTCAGACCAGAAAGGAAGACCAATTCTTTGTTTTGGTCATCGCTCTGTCTGAACTACTCTGTGATGCGGAAGAGTGTTTGCATTTGTTCTGCTGTGGGGAGAGGGAGGGAGCCCTGTCACCTCGCTGAGCTTGCTCCCTGCAGCGGCAGTCAGGAGGCTGGCCCAGGCCAGGGACAGGAGCTGTGTGACGGAGGGAAGGCAGGTGCTGTGGGTGGGGTGGACATGAGTGCGAGGCACAGGGCTGGGATGGCAGGAGTGTTCAGAGGAGGGCACCGAGCGAGGGGCTGGGATTTAGGGTGTAGGGTGGATATGGGCTTAGGGGAGGATGAGCCTGGCTGGAGTAGCCTGTGAGGTGTCCAGATGCCACGCTAAGCAGCACTGTGTAGGTGGGGGTTTCTGCCTCTGGAAAGACCCTCAGGCTGCAGTGTAGAGAGTGGCCAGCACAGCTCCGGAGCCAGCGGGGAGGCCAGGGCAGAGGCTGTTATGTGGGCCTGAGCTGAGACGGGGGCTGCCAGGCTGGAGGACTTGCCAAGGGTGGGGCTTTCCTCTTGGGAGGTAGTCAGCACACAGGTCAATGTCCGTGGACCGGGCCATGTGATGCAGACACCCCGAATCTTGTCCACCCTCCCTGGGCTGTTGCCTGCTTCAGTGCCCACCCGGTAGTCTGCCCCTGCTTCTCTCTCCTTCTCCAGCCTCTCCTCAAGGAAGTGGGGATAGTGAAGCATGCTGGGGTATGGCCGCTGGCCTGTCACCCATGTGG
Organism: Equus quagga; assembly: GCF_021613505.1. NCBI lineage: Eukaryota > Metazoa > Chordata > Mammalia > Perissodactyla > Equidae > Equus > Equus quagga. Next base: position 139,280,919 of record NC_060267.1, on the reverse strand, counting down.
GGACCTTGTAGCCTCATCTCAGGGACTGCATCAGCTTTGGTTTCTAGTGCATGGAAGACTGGCCTTGGGGGTTGACTTGGCCAGCTTAGTGTCTGCAAAATACTGTCCTACAGAGACCGGGCACGAGTGAGGAAGTCAAGAACACAGAGCAGGGACGCAGGAACTCGGGGGAGGTCCCATCGCGGCCGTGTCCCTCTTCGTTCTCTCCTCCCCGATCATGAGCACAGCAGCCCAATGGACAAGGATTTTCAAATGTTAGAAAGGATGGGAAAAGACTGTGTTCCCGGTCAGAGGTAGGTAAACAGCAGAGCCCGCCTGAGACCCACTCCTCCTGACATGCGTCCTGCACTCTCCTCTGGGGATATTTTGATGGATGAAACCATGCATTCTGTGTCTTTCGAAATTCCCTGTGGAGCCTAGTGCTCTTTGAACTTGGAGCTAGACTCAACTGACCTTTGTCCTCGGGGCAAAGACCTGGTACCCAGGCCCAGGCCAGGTACACAAAGGGAGAGCAGATCTGAGCCCTTGCTGTCTGAAGTGGGAAACCTCATGTCCTGCTACAGATCCGTCAGAGCCCGGGAGACCCGGACCCACCCGGCTCAGCATAGCAGCAGCGATGGGGCAGAACGAGGAGGTGTGGAAGCAGGTGTTTCAGGAATTAATTCAGGAGGTGAAACCGTGGCACAAATGGACCCTGAGACTAGACGAGAGCCTTCTTCCCGGCATTCAGAAGCGGGGGTGGACACAGTATCAGCAGTGGGGCTTTGCCAGGTGAGTGGGGAACACAGGGATACCTATTCCAGAACATTCTTGCTTATTTCTTACTGTGTATACCTGTTACCTTTCTTGTTCCATTCCAGGAAGATTACAGGAAGTAAGGTGCCTATCATCAGAAGTTTTAGCTTCATTAGAGTTTTTTCCCTTATTACAATGAACCGACAAACAATAGCAGGAGTGGGCCGTGGTGTGGGCTAAGGCCTAGATTCAGAGAAATGAGGCTGCGAGGAGTGAGGGCGAGGGGCAGCGAGGCAAAAAGAAGGGCAGGAATGGTGGCTGTTTCACTCGATGGCAGGAGAGCTGGCTGAGCAAAGCTCACTGCATATGCTCCCAGCCTTAGGAGACCCCGGGTCCATCGTGGAGCCCATGAGGGAGAGGCCCTGGGCGCTGAGGAGACCGCCTCAGGGAGGGGGCAGAGGACAGGCGGAGCTGAGCAACACAGCAATCTTACTGCTTTCTACTCTGAGCTAATGGGCTCTTCTTAAAATAGGACACTTAGAAGTCACCCAAAGAATCACCTTCTCTTTTCCAGGTGGGAAAGCAGAGCCCCACGGATGGGAGGTTGTCCACCTGCACAGGGGGTGGGGGCCGGGGACTCTATCTCGGGACTGAGGCAGGGACTGGTTGCCTGCCCGCTGTCCCCTCTCTGGGGGAAGGTCTGGGCTGAGTAAGCAGAGCTCTCCTCTTCTTGCGACCTGTGGTTTTCCCAGGCCAGGAGCAGGCGCCGGCAGCATCATAGCAAACTCTGAACTCGTTTTTCTCTGAGCACTTTGAACTCTGAGCTGGCACATGAGCAGAGCAGCATGACCCGGGGGAGGGCAGGGGACTTCAGCTCAGGAGAACAGAGCCCGGGGCCCTTTGCATCACTGTCTTTCTGAAGGGCTCCCAGCAAGATCATCTCACTCACAGTGTCAGAGCTTCTTGGCATCTTCCCTTCGTTTCATTCTTACGTTCACCCTGTGAGGTGAGGCTAGAATCAATACCGGAGGGAAACCCGACTGACTCATTCTTGCCAGCCCCCTCAGTTCACCGTCGCAGACTTCATGGGCTCCTGTGCTTCAAGCCAGGCAAGGCTAGGCTTGGCTGCTGTAACAAACCCCGAAATATCAGTGATTTAACCTCACGCATGGCTCCCAGGGGCACCAACACAGAGAAAGAGAGAGCTAGAGGATGTTCTAAGGGCTTCTGCGCCAGAGCTGCAAGTAGCATGTATCACTTCTGCCCACATCCCATTAGCCAACCGGTCACGTTGTCCCAACCTAACGGCAAAGGGGCTGGGAAATGGGAGGCAGTGCATGGATAATTTGGCGAACACCAAAGGTCCCTGCCATACTGCAGCCCTCTGCTGTCCCATAATTCCAATCCTGAGGGCAGCCATGTGATTCCCTTCTCTCCATCTGTCCTGTCGTGTCCTGACATCCAACTATTATTGCTCAGAAAGTTGCCCTCCTCTCTGCTGAGATGAGGCGTCATTCTCTCGTACCCTGTCTGAGGCCAGGGGCATGAGGTGTATAAAGGTTTTCAGGCTACCTTGAGCAATGAATCGGGTTGGAGAGGGGCAAAAGAAGAGAGAGCTGGACACTGAGATCTCCCTGTAATACTGGCAGATCAGGGGCCCTGGGCAACCGAGGCACAAAGCAATGCTTTTCCTGAGGACAGCGGACTGTTTAGGGTCCCTCTCTGATCTGTGGGTCTGTGACTTACTGTCTTAGTCATAAGACAGTATTTTAAAAAGTACCACAGCCTGGGCAGCTTATAAGCAACAGAAATGTATTGCTCACAGTTCTGGAGGCTGGAAGTCTAAGATCAGGGTGCCAGCTGGTCAGGTGAGGGCCCTCTTCTGGGTCGCAGACTTCCCATTATATCCTCACATGGCAGAAGGAGCTAGGGCGCTCTGTGGATCTCTTTTATAAAGGCACTAATCCCATTCACGAGGGCTCCACACTCATGACCTAAGCACCTCCCAAAGACCCTGCCTTCCAACACCATCACCTTGGGCTTGTGAATTTGGGGGGGGGACACAAGCATTCAGGCTGTAGCACTTACCAGCACGCACTTGTATCCATTTGTAGATTTCAGTTCCGGGTTCTTGGGGCTGATTTAATGGCTACTGTTGCACTTGGAGCCTTGGACCCGCTTAAATCTGCATTTGAAGAAGCCTTGGTTTGGGATCAGAAGACTGGAGTTCTAGTCCTGCCTCTTACACCCACTGGGTCTCTGGGCATGACGAGTTCCCAGTGTGTGCTTCATCTCTAAAATGATCATGTTGGACTTAGAAGTCACCCAAGATCCCTTCCAGCTCTGATGGATTGCTATTTGCTATTCTCACGGTAGACACCTGTTGGTCAAAGAGCATGTTGGTGGCACAATAGAGATAGGAATGAGTCTCTCTGTACTTCCTTCCCCTGCTGATCCAGGACCCCAGTCAAGTCCCTCTCTGTGTTGTCAGCAGCTCCTTCTTTCCTCTGGCACAGCCCACCTTTCGGCCATATTGAACCAAGCTGAGGTCTTGTATTCTGTGTCCACAGATTCCAGTGCTCCTCGTGCTCCCGCACTTGGGCCTCTGCCCGAGTTCAGGTCCTTTTCCACATGCACTGGAGTGAGGTGAAGTCCAGGGGCCGGGTGAAGATGAGGGTCTTTGCCCAGAGATGTCAGAAGTGCTCCCAGCCTCCGTTTGAGGTTCCCGAGTTCACGAATGAGAACATCTCAAGGATCCTGAACAACCTGGTGGTCCGAATTCTGAAGAAGTGCTATGGAGAAGAATTTAAGTTGACTGAAGAGATTCCTATGATCCGAGAAATCTCTCTTGAAGGGCCACATGACAGTGACAACTGCGAGGCATGTCTGCAGGGCTTCTGTGTTCAGCGGGGGTCAGGCATGGCCGTGCAGTCGCCAGTGTATCCACCACTTCTCACGATAGGCTCACCTATCTCCCTCAGCATCACCACACACAAGCCTTCTCCCACAAGGAGTGGCCCCTCCGCGGATGCAGCGAAGAAAGGAAAGGTATTACCCAGCCCCTGGTTTTCTGCGCCCACCCCCTGGGTTTCTGCGCCCACACAGGCTGCGAGCTTCCCCACCTCCTGGAGCCCAGGAGCAAACCCAAACCGCCAGGAGAAGAGAGTCCAGGACTCCCTCTCAAGCGAGATGTTCTATCCCGACACAGCCCAGAGGCCTGCACACAGGGCCTTCGGCCTGTGCTGCTGTGTTCTCATTCTAATCATCATCATCGTGACTGCTGTGACACTCACGATCTGAGCCTCGAATGCATGATGCCAAGCTAAAAAGTCAGATATACTAAGTCATATATTGTGTGATCCCATTGATATGAAACATTCAGAATAGGTAAATCCAGAGTTGGGAAGTAAACTGATGGCTACCCAGGGGCTGGAGGGAGAGGGGAATTAGGGAGCAACTATGTAATCTGTACAGGTTTTGCAGGGGGTGCGATGAAAATGTTTTGGCATAAGATAGAGGTGGTGGTTGCACAATACTGTGAATGCCCTAAATGCCATTGAATTGTTCGCTTTAAAATGGTTAACCATGTGAATTACACCTCGATTTAAAAAAACAGCGCTGTAATTTCGTTCGTTCTCTAGAAAACTGAGAGTGAAGCGTTTATGACTTACAGAACGATTTGGAAATCCTATGAAACCTGTGGGCCCTCTCACCGGAAAATGTTGCACAGACCCTCGGAGGGCAGTCTGTGGAGGCATTTGCAGTTGAAAGTATTAGGCTGAAAACCCGGGTTCTAAAGCAGGGGTCTCCACAGCCACTGAGGGACGAGGCAGACCGTCCACTGAGGTGAGAGAGGCATCCTTAGAGCTCCGTTTAATTTTTCTTCATACTTTACTATTTCTTGTTGCGTGTTTTGTAACATATGCTAATATATTAGTAGAATGATATAATGATATAAATAAATAAATATATACCCACTTGGAGTGTGTGCTTAATTTTCATTGACAAGGTTGCACCATCACAAACATTGAGGGGACCCCTGTTCTGAAGGCCCAAATGTGGAAGTCTGTGCACGGATCCTCACCAGGTTTCTGAAACCAAGTGGCTTTTAAAAAGTTTTCTGGGGACCAGCCCGGGGGTATAGTGGTTAAGTTCGCACGCATGGCTTCACCAGCCCGCGGTTTGAGGGTTGGGATCCTGGGTGCAGACCTACACGCCACTCATCAAGCCATGCTGTGGTGGCGTCCCACATACAAAATAGAGGAAGATGGGCACAGATGTTAGCTCAGCAACAATCTTCCCAAGCAAAAAGAGGAAGATTGGCAACAGATGTTAGCTCAGGGCCAAGCTTCCTCACTAAAAAAAAAAAAGTTTTCTGTTCTGATTAATGAGAATCATTTTAAGACTCATTCTCACATCTTTTTTGTCTAGAAATATGAACCCTCCAGTTTATGTGGCTAAAATGCAAGCAATATTCGTTTAAGTCACATGCTCCTTTTCTCTTGCCACCCCCTCCATCCACGTGTCCCTCCCCACCCACTCCAGTCGTTCCCACGGGCACAGGGTTGGCCAGGCCGAGCCCTACCCGCGTCCTTGCTGCTCCCTCTGGGGCAAACTCTACAACTTCTTCATTTTGCAGAACTGGAACTCTCTGCCGTTGAACAGCAACTCCCTTTTTCTCCCTCCCCTTAGGCCCTGCTAACCGCCATTCTTCTATAAATTTGACTATTTTAGATACTTCATACAGCATTTGTCTTCTTGTAACTGGCTTATTTCACTTAGCATAATGTTCTGGAGGTTCATCCATGTCGTAACATGTGACAGGATTTCCTTCCTTTTTAAGGCTGAATGACATTCCATTGTCTGTATATATCACGTTTCGTTTACCCATTCATCCATCTATAGACACTTGGATTGCTTCCACCTCTTGGCTCTTGTGAGTAGTGCTGCTATGAACAGGGGTGTACAAATATCTCTTTAAGACCCTACTTTCTACTCTGTTGGATGTATACTGAGAAGTGGAATTGCTGAATCATATGGTATTTGTATTTTTAAAGAACCACCAAACTGTCTTCCACAGCAAAAAAACTGTTTTACACTCCCACCAACAGTGCACAAGGGTTACAATTTCTCCACCTCCTAGCCAACACCTATTTTCTGTTTTGTTTTTTTTTTATAATAGCCATACCAATGGATGTGAGGTGCTATCTCATGGTGTCTTTGATTTGCATTTCTAGAAAATGCAATTTTTTATGATGCAAGTTTACACTTTCAAGGCAGTATTAGAAATCATATTTGTACATCTCAGCACAGAGATAATTATTTGGAACACAACAGAAATGTGTGGGTAAAGTTTTCACAGACTTGCTATTCATTTTCAAACATTTGAACACAGTCCCTATATCTGCATTAGGCAAATTCCAGGAACTTAGAATGTAATAGTGGGACAAGACAGATAACAAGCACATGCCAAGGAGCAAGCATGTGAGAGAAACTAGTGTGCCCCAGCGGCCGGCCCGGTGGCACAGCGGTTAAGTTCGCATGTTCCGCTTCTCAGTGGCCCAGGATTCACCGGTTCGGATCCTGGGTGTGGACATGGCACTGCTTGGCAAAAGCCATGCTGTGGTAGGCATCCCACATATAAAGTAGAGGAAGATGGGCACGGATGTTAGTTCAGGGCCAGTCTTCCTCAGCAAAAAGAGGAGGATTGGCAGTAGTTAGCCCAGGGCTAATCTTCCTCAAGAAAAAAAGAGAAACTAGTGTGTCCCGGCGGCCATAAATACCTGGAAGCTGAGCGACCAATGAGGTGGGGAAGATGTGCAGGGTCATTAATGTAAAAAGGGGTTCTTGGTGGAAGGCAAATCATAAAATATTAAAGATGGATCAGCCTTAGAAATTGTCTTCTCCAACCCTATTTTTTACAGGTGGGGAAAATGAGGCTCATTCAAGATGAAGTGATTTTCCCAAGATTATGCAGTGCATTAGCAAAGAGCTGGCCTTGCAATCCCGCTCCCTGAGTCCCACTGCTGACCAGCTTTCTTCTGAAGAGACTAGAATGCACGTGAGTGCATGTGTGCATATTTGCACAGTAAAGAGATGGCAGATACAGGGACATGTGAAACATTTGCTGATCTCTCTCCAGAAAGAGACACTACTGAATTCAAAGACGGGCAGGGATGGACTGAATGATTTGGAGCATGTCAATAAGGGAAACAAACCAGAAAATGGTAGAGAACTTAATTAGGACATTGAGGGAAGTGGAAGTTAAACTATTGGTGAGCTCACTGAAAACTAACAGTCAAGACCGTTAATGTCAAGAAAGAATTGGAAAGCCCTTCAAAATTCTAAGAAATGCTACTGCGTGATAAAAACTTACTTTGATGACAAATGTTGCTATTGACAAGTAGGGTGGGAGAAGCTGGGAAAGAACAAACTAGGAAAAGCCTTGTCCCTGTGAATCAGGCAGGAATGGACCAGAATTAAGACAGGGAAAACTGGAATCAAAGAAGTATTTTAAAGAAATGAGAAAGATCTGTGGATTTTTTTAACAGGTAATTTTTTAAAAGAAAATTATATAGAATTACACATTTGGAAGACCAAGAAAATACTGTTAATGGAGCTTTGGAAAGGGGAGGAAGAGCAGAAACACATCTGTAATAGGCCTGTTTTAATGTTAGCGGTATTCCCGAGTGGAGCTGCCCTGTAGAGGAAGAGAACAAAAAAATGGGAGACAACATTCAAGGTCAGAGCTGGCAGAAAAAAACTGAGAGTCATCTAGGAATCAAAATGAAATCCTCGTTTAAAAAAGAGAATAATTACCCTCAGTAAAATTATAAAATATGAAATCTTGGCTCAGACAGAAAACAAAGTCTTCAGGTAAAAACATACTTCATTCTAAGCCAGTAGAATATATACCTTAGTAAGTAACACAGGCATTTCCCACACTAATCTGATAACTAAGGAATCCCAGGAAGAGACATCCTCGAGAATCAGAACGCTCTTCCAGCTCACTCCATGAAGCTAGTATTACCCGTTCCAGAACAAGCATCGTCATCAGCATTGTGCCTCTTGCAGAAGGCGCTTGAGAGAGATTTGCCCTGCACAATTATGTAAAATTTATATAAACAGCAAGTACTTCTCACTTGGCAGTATTGAAATAACATCTCTGGAAAATAATTCGCTTTATGGCGAACTTGAATCGCGTTGCCTCTCCAAAATATCAAGCCTATTCTTGCCGAGAATACTGTTTGCCAAGGCCATGGCAAGTTCTGTAAAGAAGTTAGCGGAACAAAGCTTTCTGCGTGATGCCTTCACCTCTAATGTTTTTATTTGTTCCTTTGCTTTTTGCTTCTGTTGCACATGAAGCTAGAGAAAGGCGATTCATAAAGGACTCTCCATCCACAAGGCATAGTTTTTAGGAAAACCAAGACCTTGGCAAGAGGGTGGAATCAATTAAATTGAAATGAATAAATAGCCTTTTGAAATCTCCACCTTGAATGCCTACACTGTGTCTCTCTTGCTTGGGTCTGTTTCTTCCACAGACATGAGGTAGCAGCAGAATTTAAGGAAACTACATTAAACTTCATTTGGAATCCAAGATAACTGGAAGAAAACCAGAAATGTTTATCACAGTCCCAGTCCAGGGTGGTGTCAGAGAGGAACGTACGTGAGACCAGAGAGCATAGAGAATCTAGAGGGAAAGCAGCAGTCGAGAAAGTCACAGAGCAAGGTAAGCCCCACCACCTCCCTCCTTCTGATCACCCAACAGGAGTCCTGCAGGACCCAGCTGAGGGCTATGAATGTCCGTTCTCCACAGCCCCCCTACTCAGTGCGGTGGGTAACCGAAGCGGGCATGTGTGTCTCTGGCAGATAACCAGGAGCGGGCAAGTATTACAAGTTACATTTAACAGCTGATGTTGTCTTTGAGGACAGGAGTATAAACATCTTACCATTTCTTTATTAACTATAGATATCTCACAACGCTGTCATCTCTTTCTTAAACCTTTCCTTATTTTCCAGATTTCATGGAAGGCTTAAAATCTGAAAACTTTTATCAGGGCCCATTTAAACCAAATGTTTCAAGTCAGCAGGCAGACAGGCAAATGCAATGGGGTCTGCCCTGATAACAGTGCAGAGGAGTGTCAAAGACCATCGGCCCTGGCAGAAGTTTACAAAATATGTTCAGAAAGTCACAAAAATAAGCACTAAGTGGGAATCCCAGGTCTTATTTTGGACTGATTCACTGCTTTGCACCTGGGTTGTAGGAGCTACCTGGGGTCGACCAGTCACAAAGAAATTAGACAGTAGTGTAGCAGCTGATTACCAAAGACTGGAGACCTAACCCTAGATTATGTCCATTTTTCCCTCAAAGCCACAACTCTGCCAATCTGAGCTCAGCCTTGGGTCCTCTGTCCCCCTGGTGAATTTCACAGTCAAGGCAAATTCATCTATTCAATGTCATATCTTCTTTGATTCAATAACCACTGTTTGGCTGATTTCTTTCCTAAGAATTATGGATGGTGCTAAGGCCCAACACTCAACTATAATTTGCTTCACCTGTAATTTATATTACACTGCAATAAAACGACTTAAGCATCTCAATTTTTCATTCTGATGATATAGCTAGATACTCTAAGAGAAGATTTCTGAGCTGCCTGTTAGTATTGCAGTTTGATACCATTTCAAGTTTTAAAGTTTGAATTTAATTTCCTAAGTTTCAGAAATAAATCCAATATACACACTGTAAAATAAGCATTTAAACTTACATACACCACAAAACAATACCTCGAAGTCTCTAAGTTTCCTTTCCACTCAGAAGGAGAGAGATGCATTGAGACAGGAAAGAAGAGAAGCAGACAGAAGGGGAAAGACGATGACCCATTTCCAAAGCTTACTGTTTGCAACCATCCTAACTTGGTCACCCTAAACTGGTGTTGGCAAGCATGCCCAATGGTCATTCTAGAAAGCCGGAGTCAAGAAATCTGGTGTGGATCTTACTATTAACTAAAATGCACTACTCTATGATTCCACTAAGTGTCTCTGCCCCTTAACTTCCAACGTATGAAAAATGGGTATAACAATAAGCTTTTGCAACCAGAACATTTTTCTGCTAAGAATTATATTTTATTATTTATCTCATGTTGCTTTAGCGTTCATACATATATTCTGCTATATAAATTACTTTTTCAAATTAGGTATCAGTCCATATGCATCATCTAAAATTTTCAAATCTCTACATTTCCACTGAGATGCATATTCTACTTTAGAATCTTTCTGCATTTTTACATTTATATGAATAAATTAAATAGTAGCTCTACAAGCATCATATTCAAACAATTCATTTGTTTTATTATGAAACATGAAATAATTATTTATCAATGCAGTATTTTTCCATTATTTAAATGTAACACTGAGATAAGGTTTTTGCACAAAAGACTGATTTTATTGAAATAAAATTTACAGAAGTTATGGATGGTCAGTTTGAGTGAAAGCCCCCATTTCTCCCCTTTTCAGATATATTTCCCATTTGACTATATATAACATATTACTCGGCATGAAATAAAATTCCAAAATCATTCAAGAAGTACAATTAATAAATTTGAATTCTATTTTTAAAGAGTTAAAAAAGAATACAATTGTTTGAGGTTCAATTAATTTCTCATTTTCCTACTCTTTTCATCTCTTAACCTACTTCTCAGTTTGTTTCTAAGTTGAAGCAATCCTCTACTGAAGCATTATTACCATGTGGTCTTAGAACGCTCTGCCTGTTTTACATCTGTTGAGGATAAAATATTTGGAATTACAATTAAGCCTATCAAGACAAAATATTGAGATTTCAATAGTAACCCCTCTGGGGATAGACTGGGTCTTCAGATAAGAGGAAATAAAAATCACCCTTCATTTCTAGTCCAGTTTAACTTCCACAAAACCCAAATGGCTAGACATGTGCTGTCCAATAGGTAACCATCTGTGGCTATTTAAATTTAAATTTAATTAAAAATTTAGTTCTTCGGTCACACCAGTCATTGTCCAAGTGCTCAAGGAGCACACGGGTCTGGTGGCCACTATATTGGACAGCACAGATACAGAACATTTCCACCACTGCAGAATGTTCTGTTAGACAGGACTGGGCTAGCCCTGATAGGAGTCAATCCATATATAAGTATACATGAATATATGCATTTTTCCTTCTTAGTCACAAAAGCCACTTGTTTAAGCTTATCTTCAACACACAATCCTGTTTATTTTAGCCCAAGACAATGGTATAAAAATAGATATTTGTACAATTTCTCCAAATCATACAATGTGACGTAAGAGTCCAAAGCTGTGTAATGAATCCCACCTTTGCCGGTGTAAAGCACTGTCTCATGAGCTGCCTCTGGACCGCAGAGTCTCGGTCACGGGCAGAGTCCTCCCGTGGGAGCTTCGAAGAAGGGTAGCTAGGGACTCCTCATCAATGTGGACTGGTCATCTCCACTACCCTATATGGCCACCTTAGAGGAGGGGTCCCTAAGGGCATTGCTTCTGCTCCCTGCTCTGAGATGGGTCCCAGAAACCCCGAGGTGCCCACTCAGGACAAGACGACCATCCATGCAGGCCATGCAAGGCTTCCCATGGCCAGCCAGGCCCACGCTTCCTGCACTGGGGCTACCAGCGCACCATCCGAGCGCCTCATGCCCAGTGCATGGGCAGACATGCTAGCTCTTCTTCCTACCTTCAAGGACCAGATTATACTCGAGAATCTCCTGAGAGCATACACTTGCAAAATATAATTTAAAACATATGGAAATAGCAGTTTGTATAAGCCCAAGGAAAATTATTCCTGGTAAAAGAAATAATGCATTAAAACTCTTCCAAAATAACAAAATAAACTCTCATCTGACTGGTCCAATATAAATGCTCTTTTCACAACCCGTTTGTCCCCTGATTCCTGAAAACAATGCAATCAACTTCAGAATTTGGTCTTTAAGTTATAATTTAAAAAAATAATACATTTTCTAAAATATTAAATCTGTATTATTTGGAAATAAGTATATGCAAATGAACCTTTAAATATCAATATATAAACCCATTTATCAATTCTCCAGTCTAAAGAGAGAGGTATTCATATATTTGAAATCTGAAAATCATTTTTCCTAACAACTAGGACCATGGTTTCTAGACTTTGTCCTTAAGCACAAGCCATTATTCCTATAGGACGTGACCCACAACATGAAGATTTACAGCTCCGCAGGACAGGGAGAGTCTGCCGTCTTCTGATGGATGGTATCAAAGCTGAAGACTAAAAGATACTTTGGTGGTGTAGCTGGGAACAGAATCTGTAACAAAAGGGAAAAATACACTCAACCATTCTCCACTTCATTATGAAGTGTGACCATATGCCATGGCCTAAGTCAATACACAGATTATTGCCACTTCATATTTTAAGTATAGAGAGAAATGTGTTTATCACCATTAAGTCAGCAATCACAAATATGTAGTCATACTTGAGAAATATTTAGATCTAAGATAGAATAAGATAAATTTATTAATTCTCGTTCTCTTGGAGTCTTTCCAACCAACCCACACAGCTACATCAGGATCCTGGAAACTGTATGACCCCGAAATAACAAAAGTTGACAAAACAGAAACAGATGGCCAAGAACTCAGGACTGTGGACACCAGGTGGAAGGGATATGGTTTATAAGAGAAGTCTGGGCTATTCCTAAGCCAAGCGTGATCTTAGGAAGCCTTTTCTCAGTCTTGCTCTTCCCGCTGGTTACTGCCCATCCTCTCTCTCCTCACAAGCAAATTTTGTCAAAGGATGGTCTATACCAGTTGTTCTCAAGCTGTGCTTCTCAGACCCAAGCAGCAACATCACCTGGGAACTTGTTAGAAATGCACATTCTCGGGCCCCACCCCAGACTTAATGAGTCAAAAACTCCAAGAGTGGGGCCTGCAGGTGATTCTTAGGTTCACTAACTGAGGACCAGTGAGGGGCTTCACTTCCTCGTCATTCTTGAATCATACAAGGTTGGAGGTCAATGTAGACTCATTAAATCTACCTTTTCCTTATAGCCACGGACTTTGTGACTAACTCAGACATTAGTCTGATGGGAAAGGAGAGAAAAGAGGGAAGACACCATGATGAAGGAAACAAACAAACTTAGAAAAATTCAAAGTACATGCCAGACCAACTATAGATCTAACTATTAAGAAATGACCTTTTTTTTTTTTTTTTGGTGAAGAAGATTGGCCCTGAGCTAAATTCTGTTGCCAATCTTCCTTTTTTTGCTTGAGGAGGACTGTTGCTGAACTAACATCCATGCCAATCTTCCTCTATTTTGTATGTGGGACACCATCTCAGCATGGATTGATGAGCGGTGCATAGGTCTGTGCCCAGGATCCAAACCTGCGAACCCTGGGCCGCTGAAGCAGAATGTGTGAACTTAACCAGTACACCACCAGGCTAGCCCGAAGAAATTACCATTTTTGTAGGTCAAAACCAGCTGAATATTGGCAATATCATTTGGTTCAACCTAATATGAATATATGAAGGATAGAATTATTATAACTATTTAGAATTAAGTAAATGAATTCAAAATTTATCATCACTAAAGTTAATTTATTAAAAGCAAATTATTTTATTGCTGGCCACATAGATCCAATGCTTAATGCTTATTTTCTCTAATTCTTCCTTGCGTTTTTGCATAATAGCACTAAAATATAATTATGAATAAACTAATAAAATACAACAATAAAGTTTTTCCCAAGAGGAAAATTATACAGCCCAAAGATAATTTTGGACAAATAAATGGTTCTGTTATTTCAGTTTCATATTTAACATAAATTTCTAATTTATTTCATAATATTTCAGCATTCAAGATTAGGGATGGCCAAATAGATTAGAGATACATAGAAATTTTCTTAATTTAGTTGGGAAGTTTTTTAAGTTGTCAAATAAATGGTATTTTACTGTCATGAAGTCTCTGACTGTCTGGATGGGACTAACCCTCTTCAGACATCTCCTCAGGGGGAGGAGTAAGCTCACATGCGTGTTATGTCATGGCTGACGAGTGGCATAGGTCCACGCCCGGGATCCAAACCTGCAAACCCAGGCCACCAAAGCAGAGCACACCAAACTTAACCACGATGCCACAGGGTCAGGCCCCTTTTGTAATTTTTTACATAAGTGTACCTCAATTTATCTAAGAGATGACTTTTTCTAAAGTTGAGTTTAAATGAATTTTGAAATGGAACCTTATTTTCCACTAACTAGGATAGTCTTCTGTCAATGTCATTTAGTTAAAACCTCATGTACAGGGGCCGGCCCGGTGGTGCAGCAGTTAAGTTCACACATTCCGCTTTGGTGGCCCGGAGTTCACTGGTTTGGATCCTGGGTGCAGACATGGCACCGCTTGGCAAGGCATGCTGTGGCAGGTGTCCCATATATAGCGTAGAGGAAAATGGGCACGGATGTTAGCTCAGGGCCAGTCTTCCTCAGCAAAAAGAAGAGGATTGGCAGCAGATATTAGCTCAGGGCTAATCTTCCTCAAAAAGAAACCAAAAACCTCATGTACAGTTCGTAATGCAATCCTCACATTTTAAGTGTGTTTCTCAGCCTCTTTGCCAAATAGTTGATTACATGTCAAGAATTCAAGTGCACTAGGAAAATTTGGTATTTTAAGGAAACTTATCCCTTTTTTTTTGGTAAATGAAAAAATAATTTACAAAGTAACCTGTCCCTTACCAATTAACTTTTTGTCAATTTGACTTATATGAATAAATCTGATCCATGAATGAATGGAATTCTGTATATTCATTTTAAATAATTTTAACTATGAGTAACCTACCTCTTTCTTTAAGATCTTCAATATAGGCTCTCATAAATTCTTTATCAAAGTGCTGACGGTCTCGTTCACTTTCTATTATTTCGTCACCATCTTGACACTGGGTATTATCAATAGGATTGTCCATAAGGCTTACAAATCTATTCAAGAAAATATGGACAATATCACATTTTCACCTGTACGTTTTTAACCGCAAAATTCCTCTCATAGGAAGTCAACCTTTATGATTCTATATCCCAAGTTCTTACCTATCCTCCAAAGTCACAGTTGACTATTTAATGTGAGCATGACCAGTGGAATTCCACTGTGGAGTGATCCAGCGGGATTATGGAATCAGTCTTAAGGCAGAGACTGTTCAGAGGCCTGATGGGGAAATGAGAGCTACAGACAGAGGACGGGGCCATGGGACCGTGAAGTGGACAATAACACTTTCTCTCAGTCCGATCCTTAAAACGGTATGATGTCTTCCTGTGTTTGATATTACTCCCAATTAGTGACAGCAAACTCTAAAATGAGGTGGCTAAATTAAAAAAGACTCAGACAAAATTCCTACAAAAGAGGTATTTAAAAGATGGACTACTGCTACGAAAAAAAAAGGAATCTAGAGGAGAGAAGCTAAAAGGGCATTTGATCTTCCGTCTTCACAATTTTGAAAGATGCTTTGATGTGAAAGCTGATATAATTATTTCAGTTCAAAATAGGGAACCCTTCGCATAGTCTTTGGTTACAACCACAGGCCCTGCTGTGTTGGGTGTGAGCATCTTTCTCACTGGTTTGTAGAAGAGCTATATACATATAAGGGAGATATGAGCCACACAGCTGTCATATTTTAGTATATATATTCCCAGTTCATTTTCCTTTTAATTTTATTTAATGTCTAAATATGGAGAAAGCGAAAAAACGTTTTACTTCTTATGTAGACAGATTCATTCAAATTTTCCTTTGCAATCTCTTTCACTGAGTTAATTTTTATTGTCCTTCCCAATCCAAAAAAAGAAATATGCCTATATTTTATCATTCTTTAATTTTTTATCAAAGTAATGACTGAACATATTTTTAAATTTGAGTAGTGCAATGATACTCTTTATTTAAGGCAGCAGTCTCTCTCCCTACCCCTTTGTTACTCTCAGATCCCAGAGGTGATCTCTTCCATTGGTCAGTCCTTATTTCTGCTTAATCTATTCGAACTATCTTCTACTGTAGGACAAACGCTTTCATGTTGTTCAATCAAGTGGCGGTATTTCTTCCCTTCTCTCCACTTCCTCGACCCTCCTACCTCTCAATTTTTGTGATCTATACTTATACTTTTTCATTTTATTATGAAACTTTTCAAACATTCAGAAAAGTCGAAAAAATCTTACAGTGAACACCCCTGTCCCCACCATCTTGGTTCCACATTCAACCTTTGCCCACACTTACTTTATCACATACCATCCATCTACCCACCCCTCAGGCCATCTTAATTTTTGCTGCATTTCAAAGCACAGCACAGACATCATGCACTTTCACTTTCACACTGTTAATATCAACACCCTCTGCATTCTGATCTGTAACCATATTTACCTTTTCTATCTTGCCTGCAATTTGATTCTAAAATTGAAAATCAATCCATGGTACGTATATTTCTGTGACAATTATCTGGCAAGGCTTGGTGATGACTTCATACGTGAGAATGAGGCAACAACATGTTCGCTGGGCACCTGCACGTGCCGGCAGTGTTTGCCCAGGGCCACCTCTCTGTGGGTGACCACTCAGACAGCGAGCTAGCCAGTCCCCTGGCACTCTCCAAGCACAGGACTCCAGGGGCTTTTTCCCCAGGGCCACCCTAAGGAAACCTCAGCTTTTGGTCAGGGCGCTGGACTGCTGGTGCTGAGTGGTCTGCCCCATGGAATCAAGGAGGAGATTGGGCAGGAGATGGCCTGTTGAGGCGAAGTTTTCCTTTTTTTCCTTTTGTTTTTAGCACCATGCCTATCTGCATCTCCCTATACCTGGAATTTCTGACCACCAAGCTTCTGCAGAGTTCTCCAGGGCACATGGGCTCGTTTCTTGGTTTGTTTTCTAAGCTTCAGCCTATTTCATCCTATTTTCACCCATCATCACTGTTCTATCTGCTCTACGTCTCCCATAAACGTGCTGAGGTCTCTCATTCTGTGAAGGTCTTCCTGTGCTTTTTCCATTATTGGGGTTTTTATGTGTGATTTTTCCCCTCATTTTAATGAGATCTCAAGAAGGATAGGTGTTAAATATGTAGTCCAAATGGTAATGCTATCATTAACATGGCATTTCTTATTCTATAGTTTCCCTTTTATATTTAAACTATGGCTTAATCTAGATGTCTTTCTATATGCTAAATATAGGCTATAGCATATGTATAGCTATATGCTATAAAGCTTCCTTATTTCATCTTTCTCTAACTCGCCAGTTTCCTCAATGGTGTATTAAGTCATTCATACTCGCCACTGGTTTATGAAAATCCCTGTATCATGTATTAGGGTTGATTTCAGGACTACCTGTTGTTTTCTAATAATTTACCTACAAATCATTGCCCAGAACCACATTGTTTTGATCATTACACTTTTTAAACACATTGTAATTACCACTAAGGCAAATTCTGCCACATTACTCTTGCTTTCCAAAATCATCCTTGCTGCTCTGGGCTTTTTACCTTCAGATATACTTCCAAATCAGTTTTTCAATTTCCAAAGAAGAAATCCTACTGGAGTTTTGATTGGAACAACATGACACTTAGTATAATTTTTGGAAGAAATC
Source organism: Equus quagga (assembly GCF_021613505.1). Classification (NCBI taxonomy): domain Eukaryota; kingdom Metazoa; phylum Chordata; class Mammalia; order Perissodactyla; family Equidae; genus Equus; species Equus quagga. The sequence continues at coordinate 139,263,586 of NC_060267.1, read as the reverse complement.
ACGTCTTTACAGTCTTTTCATCCAGAAGACACAGTATGTCTTTCCAAACATTCAAGACATCTTTGATATCCTTTAGGAACACTTCTTAGTTCCCTTCATATAAAAGAGCTATTTTTTCTAGTGTTTTTCCTAGATACTTTGTATCTTTGGTTATTACTATTACTGCCATCATTACTTGTATTATTTTTCTATAGGTTATTTCTAAGAAATCAGTAAGCTATTGAATTTTTAATGCAAATGTATTTCTAGTCTTTTTATTGAGCTATTATTAATTCAAAGGGCTTCTATCTGATTCTCTTAGATTTCCAAGTCCTACAATTATTTTAATGGCTTTAGTTACCTGCACAGAGGTGACAGTTCCCCTGCCCAGAGGTTCCCCTCCTGCCCTCGGATGTGAGTCTGCTGCACCTGCTCTCGGTTGCCCGAATGGGGAAGGGGCTGTTAGGTTGGGCCTTGCTACCCCTCTCACCAGTGGGTCTTCTTACCCAGACAGCATTCCTAAGACAGCCAGGGCCAGTGGAAGGCCCATTCCAGTGGGAGGAGGGGAGCGGGGAGTGGGAGAAGATGTCTTACACCCTTGTTAATCTTGTGCTTATATAGGAATAAACTTAGTCTCTCTCGTTGCAATAGTTCACCTCTTTGTTTCTGTTTGCTATGCATCCTACTGCAGGGACCAGAAGATAAGGAAGATTTCTGCGGATAGTGAGCATTGGCCACTGAGATCTGGGAGTCCCAGGGAAATAGTCCCTCAAGTGGTGGTTTTAACAAGCAGCCGGTGTTCGAGGCAGACGGGTCACTGGACACAGTGAGGAAGTGGCTCTCACCGCAGCGGCCTCGGGGGAGCTTCCTGGGAAGGCCTCAAGCAGGTGGGGATGGGCCAGAATGGTCTCAGGGTGGAGGTGATAGGGGAACCCCAAAGGCCCAAATTCTGGCAGGACTCACTAACAGGGAGCCAAGGGAATGTGCCCTGGAGTCAGCTTCTGGGAAGGGTGGAGGTGGGCTTTTCAAGGTCACTTCCAAGGTCAGAAAGACTGTTCAATTTCTCACCCCAAATTGGAGTCTACTTGTATCACATTTGCGTGAATGGTTTTTCTTAGCATGGGGTGGTTTGCAGGCTCTTTTAAGGAAATCCAAAGAAGGGTGGGGCAACCAGGGAGGATTCAAGAGCCACTGACCCATCCAGGTCAATGGCGACATGAGTGCTGAGTGACGGACCAGGGAGCCCTGGGCATATGCCCTGCTGTGCCTTCAACCAGCAGGGAGCATTTGTCCAGAAATCCTCTGAGTTCTCTCTATCGATGCCATTGCCCAAAAACTTCAAATTCCTGTAGAAAGGCATCAGAATTTCTGTGAACTGGGACCAAGTTCTCAGAGTATGAGAACCATCTACTCCGTTCCTGAGACAGGTGCCCAGGCTCCGGATGCTCCTCGTTCCTTACCTTGCGTCTGAATGTGTCTCTACTAGGAACTCTGGGCTACTCACTTTAAAGTGGGTGACTCACAAAGGGCAGTTGGGAGCTCCACCAAATGGTCCCCGCTGACGACCATCAAGGTGAGCTTCTTTAGGTTAAGCAAGGCATAGGGAAGATAGGTCAGCTTGTTCCTATACAAGAGAAAGGTCTGCAGTTCTTCTAGCCTAAGAAGACATAGAAGGAATTAGAACACAAGGACTTAGCTTCACAGTTAAGGAAACCAAAGTGAATTACAAATAAATTCTAGCAGGAAAGCCCTACTTAGTTTAATTGTTTTATATGTGACCCTTAGGAGAATAAACTGACTTTAAAGTTTAAATAAATAAAGTCATGCCAGGTGACATAATTTGGATTTTGAGTGTTTTTTTTTAGTTTTTACTGACTTAATAGCCAATTGAAGACATAGATACAGCAGCAGGATAAGCAAATTGCACGACATACCGCAGGCCATGATGGGGCCTAAAGAATCAATGTACCCCTCACGCTGAGGGTCTCCCGCGTTCCCAGTGGTTAAGGGGGCGTGGGCAAGAAACTATACCAGAGTCAGAGTGAGAATAAAGAAATTTTGGCAACATATTCCCTTTTGTATATCTTGAAAGCACAGTTATTCTTCTCTCATTGTATTTTCTAACTTTAAAAGAGGAAGAAACTTGCAGAGTGAAAAGGAAATGAGCAAAATATTCTCCAAATGTTTTACTTTGTTTTCTATTTTGTTCTAATTCAGTATTCCCCCCTCTAGTTTTTTCTTTCATTCATCTGCAAAATCTTGACTGATCCCACAAATATGGCACAAAGTTCCCCTCGTGTTTCAAAGTCAAATAATTCCCACGTAGTCTCATAAACCTAGAAAGCGTAGTACACATCATATGTACCAGAAGTAAAGAAAGGTCACATGAGACAGCATTCAAGGCGGAACCATTCTTGGCTTCTGTGTCATGACAGCTCACTTACAGTATTTTATAAAGAAGATTGTGGACTCCAGGAGGCCAGAGATTTTGTTTCATTCACCACTTTAAACCCTGCCTACTCCCTGGGCTTGCCATACAGAAGCCTAATAATATTGCCGGAATGAATGAATGAATCTTACATGATTCAGTGTAACAGTTATTTTTTAAACATGAAATAGCTACAAGGATATAATTTGAAAATCTTACTAAGCATATCAATTTTGTTTGAAAGATTACGTATAATAAATCAATAAATGAAACTAGTAACAATTATCCTCACTGACATCCTAAACATAGAGTGATACGTTTCTATTCTATACGTAATAAATTTACTTTTCTACTGCTGTGGAGTAAAGGGAAGTTGATGGTGCCATTCTATTGAGGACTGAAGTTAATTAAAGTTCACCGAGACAAGGAAGATGTGTTCAAATGCAGATATACACACATACCCAGGTGTGATGCACACTGGGAATTGTCTTATTCTATAAGACCAAACTAATTCTCCAGAAAATTAGTTGATTTCAGAGAACGTACACGTGTTATGTATGTTTAAAACGTTAACAGTGTTTAAGACGTTAGTAACTGATTCATATACCTCACCTTCAGAATGCAAGTAGCTACCTGTCTATATCTTGTGGCAGGTCATTCAGGTTATTGTTGCTGATGTCCAGCCACTGCAAATTAGACATCCGCAGGACACAGATCGGGACGCTGGAAAACTTGTTTGCTGAGATATCTACGAATGTAACTTGCTTCAAATTACTTAACTAGAAAGGAATAACAAAATATGCTAATTACTTTTTAAGAGTGGGAATTAAGTTTGACTAATAATTTTTAGATTGTTGTCTCTTCCCAAAGGCATTTCTATGAATATGTGTAAAATAGATCAATATAGTATTATGTTGGAGCACCTATGATGTGTCATTCACTGTGCTACATACTGGGAGTGCTAAGATAAATAGCACACTGGCTGCCCTTGAGGAGTTCATACGTTCATAAACAAGCAGTGCAATTATAGGTGGTAAGAACTAATGTGAAGAAGTTTTCAACTTGCAATGTTGGGTGACACAGAGAAACAAAGGACTAACCTGTCCAACATCATGGTAGGGTGAGGGTCGGGGTCAGGAAAGATTTCACAGAGAATAGGGATTTGAACTGGGTCCTGAGGTTCCTCGACAGGTGGAAAGATAGGGAAGGAAACTCCAGGTGAGGAACAGCGTGTGCAAAGTCACAGACGAGAGAAAGCGCAAGCCTTAGAGAGCAGAAGGACTTGGGGAAGACCGCCTTCATGACTTTTGGCAAATCTAAAGGAGACTCACATTTGAATTGGTAAAGTGACGTTGCAAATGGTCAGAAACCTCTACTGTTTATGTCTTATACCCAGAATTTTTGTTTTTAACATGGTAACTGAAATACGTAGGGTAATACTTTTTTATTTCAAATGCAAATCTGTGAAAATTGAAGAAAGTAGGAAATGTGCCTCATGTATAGATTTGGTAATCTAAGTTTGGTAGTGACTATGAAATATAGAAGGAGCTACTTTTTAGTGACTTATTTTGAGATTCTATAAGTAAAATTTGGGTTGCTTCTCAAAATATTTTCAAAACTGTCATGCAGTAAGAAGTCCATTGGACCAACGGGAGGTATTACTGAAACAGAGAGAAAAAAGAAATAGTAGTCTAATGGCTCTATTTACCTTAATATAATACCCAATTCCATATTGCCAAATGTGCTTTAGTGAAACACAAGTCAAATTCATCCGATTGAATGGGCATTTTCTGATTCTGCTCTTGTTTTGAATTTACATAAACGAATGTGAAGACAGAAATGTGATGGTGAATAAGCAGTCAAGAGAGATGTTTTGGGTGCCCCCAATTCAGTCTAAAGCCCAAACCCTGTGTTGCCAGGGTTACCAGATCAGCAGAAAAATCAAGACTGATTATCATCAGTCTCTCTTCTTTCTTCTTTTTTACAATAAATGTAGAAAGGGCATTTTTTAGACTGTAAAATAATTTGAGGATATTTAAAGGAAATAAGACTTTTATGAAAATTAGAATAAGGAAAATGAGAGTGGCATTAAACTAGCAAAGAGAGGAATTACTTGGATATAAAAGTGACTTCCCACCAGCTACTTTCATCAAAGGCAAAGAAAACATTCATAAACTCTTCTGAAAAGTAACTATATTTGTCTGAAAATTCCAATGGTGTCCAGATAAAGATCTGACATTGAGTTGGAGTAAACAGAACATCCATTTCCATGGAAGTTTCATGGTCTTTACCTTTGTCTCAGAATTCCTGGTGTTCCCTCCCTTAATTTCTATAGATCATTCATTTTACCGGCTCTTTATTTGAATTTTAAATCAGGATTTTATCAATTATTTGTGTAAGAAATACTCTCATGACAACAGGTACAACAATGTTAATATACTTAATCCTACTGAACTATACACTTAAAAACTGTTAAGATGGTAAATTTGATGTTATGGGGTTTCTTAATCAAAATTTTTTAAAAGTTGCCAGCACTTAGGTATGGCATTCAGGCAAAGCAGGGCTTTCCTGGGTCTGTAGGGACTGGAACCAGGGGTACTGTGTGCTTCCTTTACATAAATACAAGTTGGGCACATAAGGCTAAGACACCCTCACAGATGATACTCCCTTTCAGATGACCACGCAGTGTGTCCTCAGCCACATAGTTTTTATTTATCTTGAATAAGCCATAGTCTGAACAGGTGGTTGAAATTTATGACCATGGAGAACCATTTGGGATTGAATTAGTGAAGTTATAAATGGGAAGAGTCAGTGAACGACTGTAACAAACAGAGCCACCTGCGGGGTTCTAACAAACACTGTGCATTTACTGAATCCCCTTCAAAGCAAAGAGCCTACAGTCTATGTCCAGAGCACATGTCATCCCACAGATGTCAACGTAGGTCAGGGGAATCAGCAGTAAATTGCTGTTTGCCGGGAAAAAACACCAGATTCATGGTTGTCTATGCTGCCTAGCATGGCCACTCGTGGGGATTAACTGCAAACAGGCAAGACAGAATTTAGGAGAGTGATGGAAATGTCCTACAAGTGAATTACGGTGAATTGTACATTTATAATGGGTGAACTTTATGGTATGTAAATTGTCTCAATAAAGGGGGAAAAAGTAGCAGGGACAGAGAGACTAGCCTAAGAAGCTACTGTCCCAGTCCAGAGGACAGACAACACGGGCTTAGGCTAGGGTGGTGGTGGAAAGGGGTTGGGCAGTGGTCAGATACAGGACGTGTTCTGAAGGGCATGCCCAACAGTGCTGACTCACCCAGTGGAGATGGGGCGTGGGAGCAAGAGAGGTCAGAGATGAGCTGGCTTGCTTCCAGCCTGGACATCCAAGAGAAGACTGAGTCATTTTCTAACCTGGGGAAGTCTGGGGAGAGAGCAGGCTTGTGCAGGGAATCATGACCCCTGGCTGTGCACCCTCATCAGGACCACTGCCGGGCATTTCCTGGGGTGAGCTGGGTGCTAATAGGAGAAGCAGCCACTTCCTCACCCAGAAGTTTTCAGGAAAGGAGAATAACACCCTTCTAGGACTATAATCAGTGGCCCCGGCCTTGTCTGGACCTCACCAGCAACACAATTTTCAGCCTATTCACTATCGGCAGGACTGTGAGATCCTTCTCTCTCTTCAGCACAAGAAGCTATTGAGGTTTATTTGGCAATAAAAACTATTTAAAATCATGTCTCCAATGAATACAGACCAAAAGAAACTAACGAATGTTTTTAAATTAATGGACATCTTAAACCCTATCTATAGAACTACTTTAGTTATCCACAAATTTTGTCACGAGTACATAAAAATTTTTAAAAATTTTATCCACGTTATTTCCTACAGTTTCCAATTTATTTCATCACTGTGGATAAATAAATCAGGATTTGCATTATAGACAACAGGAATCACTTTAAAGAGGCATTAAATTAAATATCTTTTGTGAAAATAGGATTTTTTTTTTGCCTAATTTTCCTTTGATAGCATTTCTGAATTTAAATCAGGTCCTGGCCCAGTGTAAAGACATTTTTAAAGACCTTGTAATATCTGGTATAGGGTGATTGAAATGTCAGGAAAATGTGATATAATAAAGATGGATTTCATCTTTTAAAACTTCTTCCCCGTATTAGAGGCCAGTCCACGTGATAAACCAAATAAAAATAAATCATAGTGCAAAATGTTTACTCTCTTACTTCAAAGGGGAGCTCTGTTAATTCTAGATTTCCAGAACAATCCAGTTTCTCTAGCTTTTCACAGTCTCCCAGTTCTAGAGGAATGCTCTTCAGACGGTTGAAACTCACATTGAGTTCTTTTAGGTTCTTCAAACGACCTGTCAGCAGAAAAAAATTAATATCCATGGTGTAGATCCTTTGAGGTCTTTTAAGAACAAAAAACAAAAAAAGATGAAAAACCTTTGTATAAATGATGACAAGGAAGGCATTAAACATCATTTTGCATTTGTTTTTGGGGGTTTTTTTGAGGAAGATTAGCCCTGAGCTAACATCTGCCGCCAATCTTCCTCTTTTTGCTGAGGAAGACTGGCCCTGAGCTAACATCCATGCCCATCTTCCTCTACTTTATATGTGGGACCCCTACCACAGCATGGCATGGCTTGCCAAGCAGTGCCATGTCCACACCCGGGATCTGAACTGGCAAACCACGGGCCACTGAAGTGGAACATGTGAACTTAACCGCTGCGCCACCGGGGCTGGCCCCCGCATTTGTTTTTAAAGCACTCTTTATTAAATGTCTGCTCATGGTTTATCCTGAGCATTTTGGTCCTTGATCAGAGCATTTTTTGCTCACTCTTTAACTCTTTAACCCTTCACCAAACTACAGACGAGGTGGGTGCGGGGGATTTGTCCTCCATGTACTTTGGGTCAGGCCCCAGCACCCACAAAGTGCAAACCCTTTGAAATTCACATGATGAATGAAATAACACACAATGGCTTTGAAGACTAGAATAGTTCCTAGAAAGCACAGTGACCAGCTGTGGTCTACTGGCGGGCTCTAATGAGAAGTGAACTAGGGACGAAAATATGCACAAAGCTTTATGTATGCGGTAAATGATTCAAACAAGAAGACTGTTTCTAGACCACACTTAATTCATTTATCTTTGGCTTCATGTTGGCATTGATTTAATTATGACATATCATGCTTCCTAAAGAATATGCTTTAAAAACAAAAGTCCCTTTCACAGGCAGGAAGTAAAGACACTAAGAATCACAGGCCATAATTGGATTGATGGAGAAACACTGCATCCCAATTCTGTCTTGACTGAATTAATACATAATCAGTTCCAACTGGAAACTGGCAGAAGGGAGAATATATTTAATATTCCAGAAATCGTGTCACGCATGTTCTAAGACACTGAATAATTTAACATTCTTAACCTAATTTTTAAATTAGAAAACCAAAATCATTGTTTACTTTTGCAGAACAGGCACTCAAAATACAAATTTCTTGCCACTTTACAAACGAGAAAGGGAAATATACAAAGACAGTATATTGGAGGTAGCGTTATTTCTGAGTCAATTTTGTTGGTCTGACTGCTTGTTGGAAGATGATGGTAACGCTGTTGAAATCAGTGGCCCCTCTAACTCACCCACCTGGTATACACTGCAAGCCTATAGTCAATATTGTAGTCAAAGTAGCAGGATGGATAGGGGGTCAATATAAATTAAGGAAAGACTGTTTCTCTCCTGGGGAGGACGGGGGAGAATGTATTGTAAGAATGGAGCTCCACGCAGCCCCCAGACCTCTGCCCCTCACACCTCGAGTGAAAGAGAAGCAGTGATGATCACGGTGGTCTTCATTTTAAGATGATGCAACTGAACAACAAGATGGCTGAAAAGTATAAAATTTTGATCAAAATGACATAATAAGCTAAACTAATCAATGGACTAATATCTGGGAACAATATATTGCATTTTATGTTTGCAATGAACATATCATTGCATGTTTGTACCTCTAAAACTAAAAGAAATAAAACAAAAGGTTCTTAAACACAGCATTGCCCGCTCATGAGACTTGCAGTTTCTGAGCAATTGGCAAACGTCTGTATGCACTGAGTTATGCAGATGAGGCCGTGGCATCACCGCCCACAGTGGACACTGTGAACAAGCAGCTCTGGGGACAGACAAAACAGCCCTGCCCATCTACTTCCGGGGCCAGACGGAGCAGCGCCACCTGCCCACCAGCTGGCTGCCCACCAGACGAGAGGCCTGAAGACTCCTGCTAAGTAACGTACCAATTTCAACTGGAAGACGGGAGATTTGGTTTTGGGGCAGATCCAGAATTCTCATTGCTTGGAACAGCTCAATATATGTAGGAATGATTTGAATCAGGGTATTGTTTATGTGCCATTCTTTGAGGTGCGTCTGCTCCTTCAACTCATCTGGGAACTCCTAGAACAGAACGAATTATGTCCATCAGAACTAGTCCTCAAAATGTCAGAGCTAAGCAGCAGTGTGCACAAAGTCAGATTAAACCACGCATTTATTTAAAAAGCAAGAAGTGAGAGAGCGTGCGCGAGTGTGTTAAGGCTTAACGCCAGCTCTACAGCCACTTCAAAAAGAAAGCAAAGACGCTGCCGCTGTCAATAATTTCACAAAAGCAGATTAGCTCAATTTCAACACTGCCATGAATTCACCAGGTTATTAAAATCAAATGCCTAGTGAACAGACAACCAGGCTCATACTCATACCAGGACACATATTTATTTACAACATACCAATTTCACATCTTCTAAAAATAAAATCTGTCCAGGCATTGATTTTAAAATCTGTGCTGCATTTCCCTTCCTCTGTAGTTACTTTTTAAAATACTTGATAAACATCTAATACTTGCTTTGCCAAGTTTCTCAATGTTTTTATGAGTTTATAACAGGGAAAGAGCACCAGAAATAGCGAGGAGACTGAATTCCAGCCCAGGCACCGCTGTTTTCCAGGCGCACCATATCCCTGTGTGACGGACAGCAACGCGGGATATGGGAAGCCGCCCCTGGCTCAAGTGCCTTGGGATAAAACTGTAAAGGTGTTGAGAAATGCTCAAAGGCTTCAGGGGGACCTTAGGGAGGCTATTGAGGAAATCCAGTTCCCCAAGTGTTTACCGAACCCCGACTACAAACGAGGTGTCCTCAGTCCTGAAGGGATGGAACAAAGATGACGACGGCGCACATGTCCCTGACCTCACTGAAGCCAAGCACAGGGCACAGTCAGCCAGGTGCGGCAGGAGCGCAGAGGGGAGGGTGGGCACTCCACCAGGGAGGTAGGCGGGTAGGGCAGCCATCAGAAAGTGCACCGTGACCCTCTTGCTTGGTACTTGGTACGTGTAATGTGCTTTATGATCATTGCTATCGGATATGTGGGTTAAGCTTTTAACTCACAAAACACACTTTCACTCTATATATGATTTCACGTCACAGTACCATAAGACAGGCAGAGTGGGCAGTATTAAGACCCATTTGAAAGAGGAAAACTGAAACCCAAAGACATTTCAATGAGTCACTTAGGGTAAGGGCCCAATACCCTGTTTCAGGAACTAGTGCAAAATGAAAATGCAGTCCCCTTGCTAAAAATTATTAAGAATTTCAAAGGGCCAGCCCTGTTGCCAAGTGGTTAAGTTAGCACGCTCCACGTCAGTGGCCAGGGGTTTGCCGCTTCAGATCCTGAGCGCAGACCTACACACTGCTCATCAAGCCACGCTGTGGTAGCGTCTGACATAGAGGAACTAGAATGACTTGCACTAGGATATACAACTATGTACCAGGGCTTCGGGGAGAAAAAAAAAAGAAGTTCAAGATGGCGACAGCAGAACATTAAACCAAGCCTGGGGCGTTCTAAGCACAGGGTCTGATGCTTAGATCAGACCTGATCTGAATGCAGCCCGTGCCAGAGCAGCCAGTTCCTCCTGCAGCGGATGCAAAATGAAGAGCTGCATCACCAGGGAGCCGACGCCAGGCTTACACCAACACCCTCCTTATTGAGGCATCCATTTACTGAGTGCCTCATGAATAACTCCTCTCATTTTGCTCATTCAATAATGGCACCCGTGAAAGATTATTATACCTTCTAGAATTACGTTCCTAATCATTTTTCATAACATGAGAAAACTCTTAAGATATTGTGTTAAATAAAAATAAAAGGAGTAGGGTGAAAACGGCAGATTAAACATACACAAATACTTCTGCTCCTCTCCAGAATTCCATTAAAGATGACAGTAAAGGGATCTTAGAGCAGCAGCAGCGGGAACAACTGAGACACAGGCTGAGCTTCTCACCGGATGTCCCGCCTCCCCCTCCAGGCTCCGGTAACGGTAACGAAAGAGCCAGGCATGTCTGGAGGTGGGAGCTGAGCACAGGGCTAAAAGAAGGAGGGCAGGGTCAAAGTCTAAGAACCAGATCCCTGACCCCCATCCGCGACACAGAGCAACTGCCCCTGTATGAGACCGAGGCTTACCCAGCGGAGAGGTTAAACATTGTCCCTGGATGGGGAGCCTCAGGCACATCTAGGGCAGGGCAGGCAGCCACCAGAGGATGAATGATGAATGCTGAGACTCCCCACCCCTCGCCCTCCTCTCTTCCTGAAGCACTGGCTGCCAGGCCAGTGGTCCCTGCCTGCAGGAAGGAGAGGACCCTCCCCCGAGGGCTCTCACCAGCTCCAGACAAGTCAGAAAAGTGCCCTCCCTGGGGTATGTGTGCCAGTGAAATGGTGGCTCTATAGCAAGACCCTCAAAAACTGAAGCCCACCAGTGCTCAGGAAGCCCAGCATCTGCAGACCTCCCAGAGAGCCCCAACGTGCCAGATAAAGACAAACACCCTACAAGGAAAAGAGACTCTGAAAGAAGAAAACTTCCCCGAAAATGCTATGGATCCCAAGACAGGCAACAAAAGCCATTACCCCATGAAATAAAAACCAGACAAAATGTTTAAAGGTAAAATTAAGAGATATCTATAAAAGTAGAAAAATAAAGCCACATCACAGGATTCCTTCACTCACAAAACAGTTAACTCTTGGACATTAAAAACTTGATAGTAGATATGAAAAATTCTATTGAAGAGTTGGCAAATAAAATTGAGGAAATCTCTCTGAAAGAGCAGAGTCCAGCGCCCAAGGGCTTTCGGCTGACAGCAGGAACGATCGGCCCCCCACCCCAATCAGGCACACCCAGTCGCAGAGCATGGCCCGGCAGCCAGCCCTAAAGGGTCCCATCGGAGCTCTCCCACCCTGTCCCTAAGGCCCCAGAAGCTCCACAGCCCCATCCACCGCGTAGTGACCCCTTGCAGAGCCGGGCACACTGCCTGGTGTGATGTTAGAGGCCAGAGCTCCATGGCGGCCAAGGAGAAGTCTAAGATGGTGAAAATCCCTTAATGCAGCTTCTCACTCCTTCATCAGAGGTAAGGCTGAAATATAGATCTCTCTGGGGGAAGAAATCAGCAACTGAAATTCACACTAACGAAGGCCTGGGTCCCAGAGTCCTCCCTTGAGGGGTTCCAATCAGGGAAGGATACCGTTTAAGGCAACCGAAGGAGTAGGACAAAAAGGCTGCGAGTAATGCAGACGGTGTCACACAGTCCACTACGGGGTCTCCCAGAGCCTGCTGAGTCATAACCCACACCAGGCACTCACTAAATGCTCTTTAAGAAGATTTTCAAAAGGTATCCGGTGCCGAGAGAACTCCATTCAGGTTCTCCAGGTGGGCTGGGTGACCTTATAGGGTACGTGCTCAGCCAGGATCATGTTTGATGATGCCACGTGAGAATGATCTACCAGCTGTCTTTAACTAGAAATCCAGGCAAGCCCTCCTTCCTGCCCCAGAAGAGGCAGTGTCCCGTGTACCCACAGATCTCAATGATAGGGATGCAGGAGAAAGAACACCAAAGAGCTTTTACAGCAACCATCTCTCCCAGTATAGAGGGCAGTGTAGCTAACAAGTTGGCTCACAGAATATCCGTTCATTTAATCCTCATAACGCCCTCAGAGGGGGTCAGGGCAAGCATTAGCACCACTGTACTGACAAGAAGATAAAACATTTAAAAGTCAGTAAACTGCCTCAGGACACATGGCCAATCAAGCACAGCCCCAGGATGACCCCAAATATTTAGTCTCCCAGTCCAGAGTCCTTTCAGCCACAAAATAGCGGGATAAAAAGAGATGGAAGCAGGTCACAGAGAACCTCGTCCCACTGACACGGACTGTAGCCCAGGTTCATTTGCCCATGGCATCCCAGGTCCCGCTTCAGCCAGAAAACGTCAGATGGTAGCCCAGCCCTGGAGATGCCTCGCCAAGAAAGCAGCAGGTTGCGGGGAGGGGGAGCAGGAAGCGCCGGTCCACACCAGAGGAAAGAATGAGGGCACATCCTTGTCCTGACCTTAGAATCTCAGAGGAAATATGGCAAAAGGGTCTGCTGAAATTCCTTTGCTGCTCTACACACTGTGACAAGTCAGAAGTCACCACCCACAGAGGAAATGTTGGATAAGTGAAAGGCTCAGTTCATTAAAAAACAAAAGGCAGAGTTATTTTAAATGTCTGGGAAGGTAGCAGAATTAAGCATTTAAAGGCTGTGCCATCCGGGGGAGAGCCGCGGGAGTCCCAGCCCATCCCAGCCTCGAAGGGATCCAAGCGGATCTCACCGCTCTTTCCAGGACTACACTCTCACCGAGGAAGGGACGCGAGAGCCCGGTTCAGAGCAGGCGATCGGCTCCTCCGCATCCACGGAAAAGCTCTCTAAAGGCAAGAGCGCTCATTGGCCAAGGCGGACGTGAGCTGCGCGCTGCACTGAGCATCCATCTGCTTTAGATGCCAAAACACATCGACTCACCTTCCAGTGCTCCCCGGAAAGTTCAAACACAAACGGGCTGCTCCGTTTGTCTCTCTCCTTGGAAAGTGAACTCTGCCTCGTGAGGGAGTTCCTTTCGATCTTTTCCAGGAGCCTCACGCTGGTGTCCACGAAGCCATTCTTGCAGTATGCGGCCTGGGGGATGCCTTTCCTCCTGCACTCGGCCACGAAGTTCCACTCCTCCTTTATCCTAAACCGGGCACCAGAGGCCGAAGTTACTCTCCTGGGGAATCGCCGTCAACTGCCTACAGAAGGGGCCTGGCCACCCGGGGCGCAGGCGCAGTCGTCATTACCGGCGATTTCCCTGCTGCAGGAGACAGGAGCCCTGCTCTCCACTTTCCGGCCAACCCCTCCTTTCTTGTTTCCTCTGCCTGGGGAATGTAGGGGGCATCTGAAACCCTCAGAGTTGTGAATTATTAGCAGCTTTGACTAAAAAATTAGAGGAAGTGAGTTAGATGGAATTCCTGGCTAAAATTTCTACCAAAATTACCTATGCATGCGATTAATTACAATTTCCTTTGATATTATGTGGTGCCAACTCAGGTTTTTAAAAAATACAAGGCTACAGGAATTTGCTGATCTTTCAAGAGCATTTGGATAGAAATATATAGACAGCCCCAGTTTATAAAATATCTGACTTTAGAATGTCATCCATCAGCCACCTTGGGAAATTTCACTCCTGTAGGTGAACCTGTTATTAATAAGTATGCAAATAAAATACCCTTTCCTTAGGAAATGAACCCACAATCCTAGCCTAGACGGCAAATAGCCTCCCCTAATGAGAAACTCCCCGCGTACAGCCTAATGATGGCTCTTCTAGTTCTTCTCCTAAATGACGGGGTTTCATTCAGGGAGGGTGGGAGTCTGTATTTTATCTCCATTTACAGTCTTTAGGCTGTGGTATGTACTTCATGGGACAAATACAAAATTGCAAAATGAAACGCCGTGCGGTGAGATAGAGCGGGCTAGAGGGTTTTGCCTGTTTTAGTCATTTAAGTTAACCAGATAAATTGCTTTTTTATGGTAAGGCATTCATCAGTTTTTCAACATATTAATTTCCCCACAGGAAACATCTTGAGAAACTAAAGGTTAACCTTCAAATAGTGCTAATAATCACAGTATTAATCAGATTGTGGAACCTCAAAAATACCTGCAAAAAAGATAAATTTACTACATTCATTTTTGCAGGTCCTGGAATAGGCTTCTTGCTTGAACACGCACGTTCCTCCTCCCACACCCCCCACTTTCTCCTCACCTGCCCGGCCAATCTGATGGCTGTTTCTCTTATCTTGAACTAGAAAAGCCTAACGAAGCCCCAAGAAGTTTCTGTCCTAGGATAAGATCAGATCTAGCGAAAGGCCCCTGGCACCAAGCCTAATCTCATGTACACACGTACGTGAGATGTGTGAACCTGGACACAAAGCAGTTTCCCACTGCAATGAAAGGCCGAGTTCAAGAGGCAAATACCACCCCAAACCAGCTGAGGGAACAGTCTGTGGACCCCAGCTCTCTGCAGGTAGCTCCCCATCCAAGAAGCCTCAGGGAATCACCTCAGCCACAGCTTGGCTCCCCATTCAGCAAGTTGTCCTACCTTAGAGTAACCCCAGATCCTAGGAGCGGGGAGGAAGCTGGAGCAGGGCTGAGAGGCACGTTGGGTTTATGGAGCCCTGGGACCTTGTGTAATTCGTGCTAGCGCAGATCACTCAGACCCACCACTGCGGGTGTAGCCCAGCCTGAGGGTTCCAGTTATTAAATTCAAGATCCACATCATATTGGACAGTCTCAGATTAGTGGCAAGTGAAAAGACATTCTGACTCTCTATGATTACAGCATTACATAGGGGAAAGGGCTTGGTCAAATCCTCCACTTACCAGCTGTGTCAACTTGGGCTAGTTACTTAGATCCCAACTTCCTTGTCTTCAAATTGAGGATCATGATAACCAACTGGAACTCTGTGATGCTGACAGTAGCAGCTTAATTATCAAGCATGATCAGAATAGGTATTTGTTCGGTCCAAATAGTTCATAAAAGTGGAGAACCAAGAATAAAGAGACATTCGCACCTTACACATTTTGTTTCTAATTTAAAAGGCAGAAATATATCACCATTTGCCAACTTGGTGTAGGGTCATGGACTTTGTTCAAAAATAGATCTACCAATCAGAATCCCATTCCACCTTTCTCATATAATCCACACCCATAATGCATCGTCCCAGAGTTCCAGTTTAGGTTTCTTCCCAGGGAATACAAATTACAGACATTCAAGCCCACCTGAATGTGCGACCTTTCTAGCTTGTCATACTTTTATCAGTCGTCTACGGTGCTGATTCAGTTGTGTGGTTCATGTTTATCATAAATGCAGTTTTTCCAAAGCACTCAACTTAGCTTTCACATACATGATAACTCTCTTTTACTCATACATCATGAGTTTACGTGACCATAGTCAAATTACATCATTTTAATCCAAGTAAAAATGGCATCAACACAATGAATCCTATCTAGCATTCGCTCAAGAAGTGAGGGCTGAAGTGCACGACAGAGAGCAGCTGTCACAGGGCTCACACGGGTGTGGAGGGCATCACACAGCCTAGTGAGGCCAGCTAAGCAGTCTTCTACAGAATTTACTGTAGAGGAATTTAATGTGTCTTCGCTGTCTTCCCCATGCCTAGCACAGTGCCTGCTATATATGTGGGTTCTTATAGTTACGGGTGTTACTGTTATTGGAATCAAATGTTCATTCTGGGCAACAGTGTGAAGGTTCTGAAGTCCTATGAGTAAGCGTCACCGACAATGAGAAATCCCAGAAGAAACGAGTCCCTTCACAATACAGCGGGCCCTGCCGAGTCTCTGTCCTCTAAAGAAGCTACAAGGCAAGTACAGAAACCACATACTTTTCCAGTGCACTTTTCTCGAGCCTTTCTGCCTCCTTCTTCTGCCAAGCTTTGTGCTTCTTGACACGAGTTTCCCATAAGGCTCTGACGACAGAAATGTCGAATACGACCACTTTATGTCCCATTTTTGGAGCATGAAATTACCTATTTAAAAAAATATATATATGTCAGCTTCACACACACACAGAAGAAAATAGTTTTACCGTGAACTTTAAAATGAAGTATGAATGAATCCATTGTCTTAAGTAATGACGAAATGCCTTGTTACCTCTGGGATGGCAGTTTGCTCATGTTGTTAAGGTCTGATAGTACTCTGTGTAAGTGAAAGTTCAACACTCAACCTGGGGTCATCTCCTCCAGAACATCACATTTGTCTCCCTACCTGGTGGCTGAACCGTGGGTTCCCAGGGCCCCCCGGGCATTCCTCAAGCCTCTTGGTTCCACATTCTATTGAATTTACTAGCATCTCATCTTCCCAGAAGGTTGCAACAGAATCAAGGGTAAGCTTGATGAACTACTCAGAACTCACACACACACACTCACACACACACACACACACACCAGCTTATCTGAGGAAACACACTAGCCACAATTTAGTATCAAAACCAAACATTGCACCAAGCCCTGCTGAGCACTTTCCCCCCAGGACAGACCACAGACTGGGCACAAGTCCTGTGAGGTTTCCATGTAACATGAACCCTCACAAGCTGCTGATCTCTCTTAAGTGCAAGGAAAGCCAGACTCGGGTGCATCTTGGCCATCGCATTCCAGTGAGACCTAGCTCAGTGCCCGGCACATAATAAGCCCTCCATAAATATTTGTTGAATGAATAAATGAGTGAATGAATGAATGAAAAGTGAATAAAAGATTTGCATCCAGATTGCATCACTCTCAGGCCGCTCAATGAGCTTTCTCTCTTTTTATTTTCCCACCTCATCTTTACTGCATGTTTTAAGTGATTTGCTCACCGACAAAAAAAAAAATTATCAGGGCATAAAAGTGTGTTTCAGTGTTCATTCCACCAAGCCAGACTTCCCTCTCTTATCTAACTAAAATAACTTTCTAGATATTGTTTTAAATTCCCCTACCTACAGCATCGAAATCTGGCTAAATCCATTTCCTGATTTGCACAAACACACAGAGTGTCGACAAACAGTAGGGCTGTTGAATATTCTCTGCTCCAATTCCAGACACTTCTAAATAGCAGTCCGCGGGGATACGAAACCAAATATTTAATCTTGCGACTCAAGTGCGTGCTCTCCAAAACCAAATATTTAATCTTCTGACTCAGTGCGTGCTCTCCATACTGGTTTGCCGATATGAGTGGGAGAACTGGCTCATGTTTGTGTAGCTGAACGTTTGAGGGCCATAATTTTAGTGTGAAGAGCTGAAGATGCTGACCCCAATTTATTCCCCTCTTTTCTTTAATTTCTGATGTCTGGAACTGTCTTTTGTCTCCCTTAAAACTCTTTTACCTAAAGGAGATTTTTGACAAAGGTGCAAATGGTGCAAATTTCTGGGTGGAACACATGTTTTCAATTCTCTTGGGTAAATACATAGGAGTGAAATTGGAGGGTCACGTGATAACTCTGTTAAACGTTTTCAGGAACCGCCAGACTGTTTTCCAAGGCAGCTGCATCATTTTACATTCCCACCAGCAGTATATGAAGGTTCCAGTTTCTCCACATCCTCTCAACCTTGTTATTAGCTGCCTTTTTTATTATAGCTCTCCCAGTGGGTGTGAAGTGGTATCTCCTTGTGTTTTTGATTTGCATTTTCCTGATGACTAAAGATGTTGAGCATCTTTTCATGTGCTTATTGGTCATTTGTATACCTTCTCAGGAGAAACACCTATTCAGATCCTTTGCCCATTCTTTAATTGGGCTATTTGTCTTTTTATTGTTGAGTTGTAGTAGTTCTTTACATATTCTACGTACAGGTCCTTTACCAGATATACGATTTGCAAAAATCTTCTCCCATTTTGTCCGTTGTATTTTCACTTTCTTGATTCCATCCTCTTACTTTTAACCTAAATATTCGATTATATTTGATGTGAGATTTTATAGACAGAATCTTGTTGGATCATTTATTTAATCCATTCTGACAATCCTTGTCTTTTAATTGGTGTGTTTAAGTAATTTACATTTAGTTTAATTACTGATATGCTTAGATTTAGGCCTACCATTTTATTATCCGTTTTTTGGTTTATTCCCTCTTTTGTTTTCCTCTTTTACACTTTGCTGCCTTCTTTTGTGTTATCTAAACATTTTTTAGCATTCCATTTTACTTTCTCTATTGTGTGTTGACACTGTTTCTTTGTGTAGTCTTTGCTTTTTCATGGTTGCCCTAGGGAGTATAAGATGCAAGATTAACTTCTCATGGTGTACTTAGAAACAATATTTGACTGCTTCAAATGACATGTAGAAACCTTACTACCATAATGGTCACCTTTATGATGTCACTTTTATGTTGTAGTTGTCCTATGTATTGTATCAGTCAATGTTAAATTTTTGGCTTCCAAAAATTCCAAAAAGAATGCAAGAGGAGGGCCAGCCCCAGCGGCCTACTGGTTAAATTAGGTGTGTTTCACTTCGGCGGCCCAGTTTGTTTCCCAGGTGTGGACCCACACTACTCATCTGTCAGTGGCCAGGCTGTGGTGGTGGCTCATATACAAAAGAAGGAAGATTCGCAGTGGATGTTAGCTCAGGGTGAATCTTCCTCACCAAAAAAAAAACAACACAAAAAGAATGCAAGAGGAGAAGCCTAGCTCATTATATCTACCCTGATATGTACCATTTCTGTTGTTTTTCTTCATTCCTGTTGTCCCCACTTTTCCTCTGGTATCATTTCCCTTCTGTCTAAAAAACTTCCTTTAACACCTGTTTTAGAGGAGGTCTGCTGACAAATTCGGTTTTCCGTCATCTGAAGCTGTCTTTTTCTCACCTTCATTCCTGAAGATTATTTTTGCTGGACGTAGAATTCTGAGTTGACAATTCTTTGCTTTCAGCACTTTAAAAATACTGTGTCGGTTTCTTCTGGCCTCTGGGGTTTCTGATGAGTAATCGACAGTCATTTGAGTGATAATTCTCCTGTAGGTGATACATCATTTTTCTCTTGCTAGTTTCCAGATTTTGTCTTTGTCTTTGGTTTCCCTAGTTCAGTTATGATGTGTCTGGGCATAGATTTCTTTGGGTTTATCCTGCTTCAGTTTTGCTTAGCTTCTCTAATCAGTAGGTTTATATCTCTCACCTAATCTAGGAGTTTTCAACCATCATTTCTTCAACTATTTTTTTCTGCACTGTATTCTTTCTCCTGTCCTTCTGGGGCTCTGATATCACAATGTTAGGTCTTCCGGGATTGTTCCATAGATTCTTGAGGCTCTGTTCATTTTTGGTAAATATTTTTCCCTCTCTTTTTTTCAGGTCGATAATATCCAGTAATCTATCTTCAAGTTTCCTAACTCTTCCCTATGTCACCTCCATTATGTTTGTGAGCTTATCCAATGAGTATTTTATGTCAATTATTGTCTATTTTATTTCTAAAATCTCCATTTAGTTCTTTGTATCTTCTATTTCTTTGCTGATGCTTTCTTTCCATTCATACCCCAGGGCAGAGGGAGAACACCCAAGAAAGGACAAACTTGGAAGGGATTTGGACTGCATTTTAGAAGTTCAGCCCGGCCCACCAGATAGCAGAGACGTCCTCTGGTTTGGTCAGGCTGGTCCAGCTTGCTGGACAACTAACAGGCCGCCTGCTAGAGTGCAGGTGGAAGACCAGCTGATCAACAGCTGATGGCACGGGCATGCAGTGGGAGTCCAGGTGCCAGCACAGGCAGGAGGCCTTCAGAGTGTGGACCACACAGGGACTTGCAGACAGCAGCTTGCTGTGTACATGGGCGGCCATGTGCAGGCCCCGTGGAGGCTCTCAGAGAGAGTCCAAGTACTAGCATGGGCAGGAGGCCTTCAGAGCACACGGGCTACACGAGGCTCTGTTTTCTAGGTCAAGAGAGCTGCAGAAAGGTTATTGCCAGCCAAAGCTGTCAGGTTGCAAGAGGACTCCATTCTAGGCCTGTGGCTGGGGCAGGCTCCAAGAGATGTCCCACACTGCTGATCCCCTACCCACACTGGAAAAGCCAGGAAACCTCTTCCTACTACACTGTCCTCCCAGTACCCTCTAGTGAGAAAGTTTAATGTGGTGTTCACTTTAAAGGATGAATACTTTAGAGGAGTTCCATCGTCCATCATAGAGTTTATACACTGAAGGGTGCATACAGAGCTGAGAGGCAGGAAGTTGATAACTGACACAGTAGGTGATCAATTGGTTTAGACCTCACATTCCAACCTGTCTTCTGTGGGTTGTGGTTCCCCTGTCAGATCAGTCTTCTATCTTAGCAGTGCTGCTCAGCTGTCCCATAGGTACCACTCAGCGGCCATCTGGGACGGGGATGATGGTCTATCTTGGTGTTCAGTTCTAACAGACATTGGCATGCTGGTTTGGGTCGGATCCATGCGTATGCAGCTCAGGCATGAGCCCAGAAGTTCATAAACAACCTTATGGGCTCTTCTCCCAAGCCCCTCCCTCTCCGTGATTGCCCTGGTTCTCTCCTGATTCCTGGGGCTCCCTTTTTCACTCCTCTGGCCAGAGAGCTGGGGCTTTAGTTACCCTGCTGAGCCGTGCACTTCCTCCAACTGCACCAGCGTCAGGGCCAAGCAGCAGCAAGACTATGAGAGGAAAAAAGCAATGAGAGTTTTCCCCACCCCCTGGGGACCACAGCTCCTCTGATCAGAAGGAAGGATCCCCGTCTCGAAGGTCTGGGTGACTGAGGAGCTCCGCCACCAGCCTTCTCCCACCCCCGCCTCCACTACTACTGCAGAATCTGCTGGGGGCTGAGGCCCAAGACGATGGAGAAAAGAAAAAGAAAAACAGGATGTACCCCCAGTCTCTGAGCATTAGGAGTCCCTATTTCACTCCTGGAGCAAAACTAGGTGCCCTGGTGCCCAGTTCTGGGTTTCGGGCTGCCTTGAGTCCAGGCTGGGAAATACTGGAGGGAAAAAATGCGCAACACAGCACAGGTTCTGTGGTGCTTTGAATTCAGGTGTCCTTCCCTTCTTCTCTCGCAATCGCTTACTTTTCAGAGGCTTCATATTGCTGCTCCGTGTGTCCTGTGCAAGTTTGCCAAGCCCATCTAGTGTAAGAGGCGGGGTGGAGTGGGCCTACCCCATCTTACCCAGAACCGGAAATCTCTATGTTCAGTTTTTCTTTTACCATTTTCCTTACTCTGTTATCTGCAGCTCGGGAGCACCTAAGCTGCAAAGGTCTCAAGGCTGTGGCTTTTGACATAAAGCCCCCAGAAAGGAATGGCAAGATTCTTGAGCTTTTGCTTTCATCCTGAAAACAAGAGATTTAAGTCCATAGCCAGTGATGGAGAAAAATATTTTAAAAAGGAAAAATCAGGCAGCCTAGTTTCTTTGAGGAAATCTCTGCACATAATCCAAGTCTACACGCAAAGGCAAGCCAAAAAGCCAAAGTAAAGTGAAGTGTGTTTGAGCAGTGTAGACCGCCCAGTCAGCCGAGAATAATTACAGCGAGAACCGCTCACTGT